>NW_023255365.1:34944-168971 GCF_002007445.2 Ailuropoda melanoleuca
ACTATGTTAATTCTTCCGATCCATGAGCATGGAATATTTTTCCATCTTTTTGTGCCTTCTTCAATGTCTCTTTTTTAAATTTTTTTATTATATTAGTCACCATACAGTACGTCCCCATTTTCCGATGTAAAGTTCAATGATTCATTAGTTGCGTATAACACCCAGTGCACCATGCAATACATGCCCTCCTTAGAGTAATTTGTAGTTTATAGAATATAGATCCTTTATGTCTCTGGGTAACTTAATTCCAAGATAACGTTATGATGTTTGGTGCTATGGTAAATGGACTGGATTCCCTAATTTTTCTTTCTTCTGTCTCATTGTTCGTGTATAGAAATGCAACTGATTTCTGAGCATTGATTTTGTATCCCTCCACCTTACCAAATTGCTCCATAAGTTCCAGTACTTTGGGGGTGGAGTCTCTTGGGTTTTCTATGTAGAGTATCATGTCATCTTGGAAGGGAGAGAGTTTGACTTCTTCTTTGCCTATTTGGATACCTTGTATCCCTTTTTGGTGTCTGATTGCTGTTACAAGGACTCTAGTACTTTGTTGAATAATAATGGCATGACTGGGCATCCTTCTTGTGTTCCTGATCTTTAGCGAAAGGCTTTTAGCTTTTTCCCATTGAGAATGGTATTCACTGTAGGCTTTTCATAGATGGTTTTTATGACATTGAGAAATGTACCCTCTATCCCTACACTCTGAAGGGTTTTAATCAGGAAAGAGTGCTGTATTTTGTCAAGTGCCTTTTCTGCATCTATTGAGAGGATCATATGATTCTTGACTCTTTTCTTGTTGATATGATCTATCACAGTGATCTATTTGCAAATGTTGAACCACACTTACATCCCAGGGATGAATCCCGCTTGGTCATGATGGATAATCCTTTTAATGTACTGTTGGATCCTATTTGCTAGGGTCTTTTTGAGAATTTTGGTGTCCATATTCATCAGGGATATCTGTCTGTAATTCTCCTTTTTTAATAACATTTTTTATTTTATTATGTTGGTCACCATACAGTACATTCCTAGTTTTTGATGTAAAGTTCCATAATTCATTACTTGTGTATAACACTCAGCGCACCATGCAATATGTGCCCTCCTAACTACCCATCACCAGCCTTTCCCATTCCCCCACCCCCCTCCCCTCTGAAGCACTCAGTTTGTTTCCCAGAGTCCATAGTCTCTCATGGATCATTCCCCTTCTGTTTACCCCCCCTTTCTTATTTGCTTCCTACTTCTTATGTTCCATGAATGGTGGTGCACCTGTCGTCCCAGCTACTCAGGAGGCTGAGGCAGGAGGATCACTTGAGCCCAGGAGTTCTGGGCTGTAGTGTGCTTTCCCGATTGGGTGTTCACACTAAGTTCGGCATCAATATGATGACCTCCTTGGAGCGGGGACCACCAGGTTGCCTAAGGAAGGGTGAACCGTCCCAGGTTGGAAACGGAGCAGGTCAAAACTCCTGTGCTGATCTGTAATTCTCCTTTTTGATGGTGTCTTTGCCTGGTTTGGGAATCAAGGTAATACTGGCCTCATAAAATGAGTTTCATAGTTTTCTTTCTGTTTCTATTTTTTGAAACAGCTTCAGAAGAACAGGTATTATTTCTTCTTTGAATGTTTGGTAGAATTCCCGGGGAAACCATCAGGCCCTGGACTCTTGTTTTTGGCGAGGTTTTTGATCACTGCTTCAATCTCTTCATAATTTTTATAATAATATTTTTTATTTTATTATGTTAGTCACCATACAGTACATCCCTAGATTCTGATGTAAAGTTCCATGATTCATTACTTGCGTATAACATCCAGTGCGCCATGCAATACGTGCCCTCCTTAACACCCACCTTTCATAGTTAATCGGTCTGTTTAAATAAATAATCAATTTCTTTCTGTTTCCGTCTTGGTAGTATATAGTTTTCCAGGAAGGTCACCATCTCTTCCACATTGCTTAATTTATTGGCATAAATCTGTTGATTAAAGTTTCTAATAATCCTTCCTATTTCATTGGTGTTGGTTGTGACCTCTCCCCTTTCATTCATAATTTTATTAATTGGGGTCCTTTCTCTATTCTTTTGAATATGTCTCGCCAGTGGCTTATCGATCTTATTTATTCCTTCAAAGAACCAGCTTCTAGTCCTGTTGATCTCCTCTACTGTGCTCCTGGTTTGTAATTCATTGATCTCTGCTCTAATCTCGATCACCCACCTTTTCGTGAGTGGGTTAGGCCTGCTCTTCTGTTCCAGCTCCAGGTTCTTGAGATGAGAATATAAAAACTGCATTTTAGATTTTTCTCTTCTTTTGAGTGAGGCTTGGATGGCTATGTATTTTCCCCTAAGGACTGCCTTTGCAGTGTCCCATAGGTTTTGGACTGATGTGTTTTCATTTTCATTGGTCTCCAAAAATTGTATAAACTGGTTTTTAATTTCCTGGTTTACCCAATCAATCTTGAGCAGGATGGTTCTTAGTTTCCTAGTGTTTGAGTTTCTTCTAAATTTTTCCTTGTGGTTGGTCCCAGTTTCAAAGCATCGTGGTCTGAGAATATGCAGGGTATAATCTCAGTCTTTTGGTATCGGTTGAGACCTGTTGTGACCCAATATATGGTCTAATCTGGAGAATGTTCCATGTGCATTCAAAAAGAATGAGTATTCTGTTGTTCTGGGGTGTAGTGTTTTATACATATCTATGAGGTCCATCTGGTCCAGTATGTCATTGAAAGCTCTTGGTTCTTTGTTGATTTTCTGCTTAGGTGATCTGTCTATTGCTGAGAATGGAGTGTTGAGGTTCCCTACAATTAATGTATTATTATCTATATGTCTGTTTATTCTGGTTAAGTGTTGACTTGTGTATCTAGCTGCTCCCCTGTTGGAGGCATAGATATTTATCATTGTCACATCCACTTGTTGGATCCATCCTCTAAGAATCGTATAGTGTCCCTCTTTATCTCTAACTACAGCCTTTTGTTTAAAATCCAATCTGTCTGATATGAGAATTGCTACCCCAGCTTTCTTTTGGGGTCCATTGTCATGAAAAATGGTTTTCCATCCCTTTATTTTCAGTCTGGATCTATCTTTAGGTTCAAAATGAGTCTCTTTTAGACAACAAATGGCTGGGTCATTTCTTTTAATCCAATCTGCAACCCTGTGGTGTTTTATGGGAACATTCAAGCCATTCACATTGAGAGTGATTATTGAGAGATATGATTTTAATGATGTCACGTTTCCTGTGAAGTCTTTGTTTCCATAGATTGTAAATTTCTGTTCTGTATCACTCTTGGGGCCTTTTTACTATTATAAAACCCCCCCTTAATATCTCACGTAGGGCTGGTTTGGTGGTTACAAATTTCTTCAGTTTCTGCTGATCCTAGAAGGTCCTTATCTCTCCATCCATTCTGAATGACAGCGTTGCTGGCTAAAAGATCCTTGGCTGCATGTTCTTCTCAGACAGAGCTTTGATAATACCCTGCCAACCCTTCCTAGCCTGCCAGGTCTCTTTTGACAAGTCTGATGTTATTCTGATATTTTTCCCTCTTTACGTAAGGATTTTCTTCCCCCTGGCCACTTTCAATACCGTATCCTTGGATCTAATTTTCGCAAATTTCACTATGACATTACTTGGTGTAGGTCTGTTCTCATTGACCTGGGGAAGGGTCCTCTCTGCCTCTTGGACATGAATGTTTTTTCCTTTGCCAGATTAGGGAAGTTCTCAGCTACAATTTGTTCAAATATCTTTTCAGAACCTCTCCTTCTTCACCCCCTCTGGGATGCTGATGATTCTGACATTGAAACGTTTCACTGAGTCAGTAATCTCCCGTAATCTACATTCTTATGATTGAATTTTTTTGAGCCAAGTTTCTGTTTTAGCTTCCTCTTCTCCCATCCCATCCTCCAGTTCACTAATTTGTTCTTCTGCCTCATTTAGCCTGACCTTCAGAGCGTCGAGTTTAGACCGCATTTGATTCATAGCATTTTTAATTTTTGCCAGATTCACTCTCATTTCTGCCCTTAGAGATTCAATATTCTTGTTAATATTTTCGTTAATATTTTTTTCAAGCCTACACATCATCTTGACCATTGTTACTCTGAACTCCATCTCTGACAATTTGGTTATATCCATATCCATCAGTTCTGTGGCAGAGGCCACGGACTCATTATCTTTTCTTTGCTTGGGGGGATTTCTCCTCATCGTCATTCTGATGAGGAAATGTTGTGAGGGTGCCCAGAGACCAAATTATTGACCAGGACCCAGGCAGTGTTTACTTCTTTTATAGGGACCTTAGGGATGTGGGCTTCTTGATTTTTCATCCTGCCTTCTGGGGGAGGGGCCTGCCTTGTTGATACTCAGGCAACCCTGCTTGGGTAGAGTCACCCTGTCCCCTGCAAGGGCGGATAGGGATTGGCACAATGTGGGCTGGTATTTCTGGGCTTTTGTTCTCTGGCAGGTTTCCCTGGTGGTTTTCTGTGACTGTTCTCAGAGTCAGAGCAGCAGTGGCCATATCCTGGCCTCTGTCTCAGAACAGAGAGCTTGCAGTCTGCTCCCCACTGAGCTCTCTTGGCCACTTTAACTCTGTTTCTGTCAGTGCTGCTACAAACACTGCAGCATCCTGGGTTGTGCTCCCCACAGCCGCTCTCCCAACCCTCACTTCCAGGCCCAGCACTTCTCTGTCCTCTGTGCTTCTAAAACTGCCAGCCACCCCTGGTTCCCACGTGAGCTCCCAAGCTCCCTGTTTCAGTGTGGTTTGATTGTGCTCCGGAGTGCCTGTTTTCAGTGTGGTTGCGCACGCACTCCCAGGCTCCCAGTAGCAGTCCAGTTCCAGTGAGAGCTCTGGAGCTTCGGTTTTCAGTCTGGTTGCATGCACATTCTCAGGCTCACAGTCTCAGTCTGCTCTCTAGCGGGTGCTGGTCCACAAGTCCGGCCTGCTCCCCAGTGCAAGTAGCTACTGCTTCCAGGTGCCCGAGCACATCAGCTCCCTCCCCCTTCCATTTATCTTCCGATATCTGTGTGTAGATTCATGGCTCCCCTCTTCATACCTCAATATTCAGTGCTGGAGATGTTCATTTGTAGAGATCCAGATGTATCTTCCTGCATCTCAGGCTGATTCTGTGGGTTTTCAGGATTGTCTGGCAGATATCCAGCTCAACTCAGGGGACCAGCTGAGAAAGGGGTCCCCTACTCCTCCACCATCTTTTCTCCTCCTTGCAGACAGTGGTCGCTTTTCTGTTCATAGAGTTTCTGCTGCTCTTTTCTTCATTCTCCAGTTGCATTTATAGGTATTCAGAATGGTTTGGTAGCTCTCTAGTTGAATTCCTGGGACCAGACGAACTTTAGGTCTCCTCCTCCTCTGCTGTCTTGGAACTCAAAGTCTGACATTTTAGTTTTATCTTTATCGATTATATCTGTTCCAGAAAGTATTACCTCTGGTTCTTTCTTTTGTTGTGAATGCCTCTTTCCAGTCATTTTCCCAGAGAAGAATAGATGAATGAGCGAGCAGAATAAAAAATATCAACCACAATCCAAGCGAAATACACACTAGACAAATCTGAAGAAGTCAGAAACCAAAAAAGAAAAGGAGAAGCAAAATTTAAAAAATAAAAAAATAAAGAAAAATTTAAAAAATTGGGGGGGGCAGAGAGAATGTAATTTGTCAGGGTGGACAAAACAGGGTGATCTACTTGGTCTTGAGTGTATTTTGGTCTGTGTGTTAAAAGACAGTCGAAAACTGTAAAGAAAATGAAATATATATACAAAAATAAAATTGAATAAAAAGAAGGGAAGCCAAAAATGAAGAATATATCTATAAAATATAAATGTAAAAAATGAAAGTTAAAAAATAAAACTTAAAAGCAAAGAGATAATAAAACAAGCAAAAATCTTAGTGAAAAGGGGAAAAAGAAAAGAAAAGAAAGAAATGGAAAATTTTAAACTGAACTATAAAGGAATCATGAGAAAACCTCAAATTCTATATACTCCTTTCCCCTAGCGGTGGAGTGTTAAATTCTTGTGGGGTCTGTAAACTTGCTGTGCACTTGTTCTTCCAGTTGGTCTTCTTGGGGAGAGTTTGCCTTGCTGGAGTTGCACCACCCCTTGCCAGGGGGCTGGGCTCAGTGTAAGCTGGTCATCTGTGTGGCTTTTGTTCCCTGAAGGCTTTCTTCACCTCTTTAAGGGGTCAAAATTAAAATGGCCATGCCCTGATCTCCAGCCCCAAAGCTGAAAGATCTCAAATCCCCTTTCCTTGGCAAACTCTGTGAGATAAACAGTCTTTACTCCTGTGTGTGCCCTAGTCTGTAGACTCCAGTGGTGAGAGGGCACAGCAATCCCCCCAGGGGAAGTCAGTGGGCCCTGAGTTACTGCCCTTTACAAAGGGCATGAGAGTAGCCACTGGATCATGTGCCAGCTCGCTTTACCCCTCCTGGGGGATGGCAGTGGGTCCCTCAGTACTGTCCCTTAACAGGGACCCTATTCTGAGAGTTTTTGCCTGGTCATGCCTTCACCCACTCCGCCCCTCCCAGGGGATGGCAGAGAGTCACCTCGCACTGTCCTCTACAGGGCCACCACCTTGACAGCTGTTGCCCAGTCATGCACACACCCATTCCTTCCACCTCTCCTGGGGGATAGGCAGAGGGTCCCAGCATTCCAGTCCTCCTCAGGGTCCCTAAGCAGAGAGTATTCATCCTATCAGCCCTGGCTAACAGTTTATGGTGAACTGAGCTGAGAGCTCCCTTGTGGGCTCACTGACCACAACCAGTTTCCCCACTCCCTTTCTTGGGAACTCTATTGGCTCAAGCAACCCCTTAATTCTGTAACTCTGGGGATCCCAAGATCACACTGTCCCACCTAGAAATCTGCCCATTTCATCCCCTGAGTACCTTTCAGACAGGGATATCTCTTACTGGAGCAGATTTCTAAAGGCTCCGATTTTGCCCTCTGGGGCTATATCGCTTTCTGGTAGCTGGTTTATGGAGGCTCCCTCCCTCCTCCATTTATCTTCTGATATTTCCCCTCAGATTCACTTCTCTGCACTTCCTACCTTGCAAAAAGTGGTCGCTTTTCTACTTGTACAGTTCCAGATATTCTTTTCTGACATATCAGGTTGAATTCATGAGTGTTCAGAATGATTTGGTAGTTATCTAGCTAAATTCAAAGGGCCAGATGAAACAAGGTCCTCTACTCTTCCACCATCTTGCCTCAGAATGATCCATCCCCATTTTTATGGCCTCCACTTTGGATTGCATCTTGGCTATAGCATTTTTAAATTTCAGCTTGTCTAGATTTTAGTTCTTTTATCTCTGCAGTAAGGGATTCTCTCTTTTCAAGCCCAAGTAGTATCTTTATAATCATTGTTTTAAATTCTAGTTCAGACATCTTACTTATATCTGTATTGATTATATGCATGGCCATGAGTTCTACTTCCTGTTTTTTCTTTTGGGCTCAATTTCTCCATCTCATCATTTTTTCCAGAAAAGAAAAGAAAACAAAACAGAAAGAAAAAAAAAAACACCAAAACATTGGGTCTTTGGTGTGTTCTGGTCTGCTTGTTATAAGAATCTAGATCTCAAAATTAAAAAATAAAATAAAAGTAAGCAAAAATAAAATATGTAGTATATATAAAAACCAAAATTTCAAAAAATAATAATAAAATATAAAAAGGAATTAAAAAATAAAAATAAATGAAGAAATAATAAAGCAATAAAGAATAAAAGTAAAAAGGAAGCTAGATCCTATTTTCCCCTAGAGCTGAAGTGTTGCAGCACTCTATGATCAGTAAACTTGATGCGAGCTAACTGTTTGTGCTGATCTTCTGTGGGAAGGGCCTGTTGTGCTGATTCTCAGATGGACTTGCCCTAGTGGAAATGCACATCCAGGGCGCAGGGCAGCAGGGCTTGTTGTAAAGGGCCCTGGCCGCCACTAGGAGGTGCTGTTTTGCTACTTTGAAGTCTCCCTGCTGATGGGTGGGAAAATATGGCAATGCCCCACTCTCTAGTCCCAGAGTTGAAAGTCACACCCCCCACTCTTCAGTGAGCTCTCACTGAAGAACAATCAATCACTCTTGTGTCCCCAGTTTCTGCCAGAACCCTGTGGTCACCCTGCCCGTGTCTGAGCTTTTTATGTCAGGCATGCAACTGGGTTTCAATACTCCAAATTTTAGGGACTCCTGGGGCATGGACCCACACTGTTTCTCCTAGGGAGTGTCTTGCCATGCTTTTGCCATTTGCTGGCCCATCCCAGGAAAGCAATCACAGGACTGTGCAACAGTACTCAGTTTATGGCAAAACAGAACAGAAAACCAGCACCAAGACTTAACTGCTCTCAGCCTGGGTTCCTATGCCTGGGAACACTGCAGCACTTAGGCACCAACCATTCTTCTTGCAACCCCAGGGGTCTTCAGACCATGGTGTTACACCTGGGATTCCACCCTCCTTTGCCACCTGAGCACCTTTAAGCCGGGACTATCCCCCTCTGTAGCAGACTTCTAAAAGTTCCGATTTTGCACTCTGTTGCTAATAGTACTTTGCAGCAGCCTCTGTGAGCAGGCTCCCTCCCTGCCACCATATCCACAGAATATTGCCCCCAGTTCAGCTCTCCACACCTTCTCCCTTCCAAAAGGTGGTTGTTTTTCTACTTTTAGACTTGCAGTTTTTGTTCTCTCATTCCTCTGATTGATTTATTGGGTGCAAAGAATGATTTGATAAATATCTAGTTGTGTTTGAGGGACTACATAAGCTTAGGGTCCCCCTAATCCTCCACCATCTTAAGTCCCCCTCCATAACATTGGTATTTTGAAGAAACTAGGTCAATTGTTTTATAGAATGTCGCACATTCTGGCTTCATTCAATTGCATCCTTGGGATGCCATTTATTTATTTATTCATTATTTATTTATTTATTTATTTATTTATTTATTTATCTGAAAGAGTGCACACACACAAGGGGTTGGGACAGAGGGAGAGGGGTAAGCAGACTCCCTGTGGAGCAGGGAGACTGATGCAGGGCTCCATCCCAGGGTCACAAGATCATGACCTGAGCTTAAGATGGATGCTTAACTGAGCCATCCAAGTGCCTCTCTGATATGATTTTTTAATGGTACATTATATTCCACTGGATGAATCATAATTTATTTAACAATAGGCTATTGTTGAATGCATGGAGATATTTTGCCTGCAGAGTAGCATGGGATGCCATTTAATTTTATACTTTATATTCTGTATTTTCTGTAAAACTGAAAGGTCTAAAGGAATGAATAGATTTAGATTGAACATTTTTGGCAAGAACAATTCATAGGTGATGGTAGTATTTAATACTGTATACCTCATTAAGACGCGCACACACACACACACACACACCGAGGTTTGCCTTAATTAGTAGTGTTAAATGCTTATTTTGTTTTTTGCCCATTTTTTACTTGGGCTATCTGTATTTTGCTATTGAGTTGTATGAGTTCTGTATATAGTTTGGATATTGAATCTTTATCAGATATATGGTTTGCATTTTTTCCCCTTATTTCAAAGGGTATCTTTTCACTTCATTGGTTCTTTTGTTGTGCAGAAGGTTTTTTTAAATATTTTTTTAATTATATTATGCTAGTCACCATACAGTACATGATGTAAAGTTCCATGATTCATTAGTTGTGTATAACACCCAGTGCACCATGCAATATGTGCCCTTCTTACTACCCATCAGTTTGTTGTAGTTCCACTTGTTTATTTTTTTTATTTTGTAACTTTTGCTCTAGTTGTCACATCCAAAAAAAAACTGTGAAGTCCCATATCAAAGAGATATTTTTCTTATGTTTTTCTAGGATTTTCTTGGTTTCATATCTTACATTTAAGTTTTAAATCCATTTTGAGTTAATTTTTGTAAGTGGTGTAATATAGGGGTTAAGTTTCATTCTCTTACAATTTTTCCAGCTCCATTTTTTGAAGAAGCTGTCTTTTCTCCATTGAGTATTCTTTTTTTAAATATTAAATATTCAATATGTGGATATTAAAAAACACAAAACTGCATGAGAAATTGGCTAAATAACAAATCAAATGGCAAATCAAAATATGTTTCAAAACAAAAAAAAAAGTTATATTCCAAAACCTATGGGATACAGCCAAAGCAGATGTTAGAGTGAATTTATGCTATAAATGCTTGTATTAAGATAAAAAGTTCAAATGCACAACTTATTACACCATCAGGAACTAGAAAAATAAGGAACTTAGCTGAAATTTAGTAGAGGAAGAAAATAACAAAGAAAAATCAGAAATAGAGACCAGAATAAACAATAACGTAACATTGAAAGTAATGACCAATTTTTCAAAAAGAAATAAACAAAATTGACAATGCTTTAACTACATTAACTAAGAAAAAAAGAGAGAAGTCTCAAAAGCTAAATGAGAATTTGAAGAGGAAACAGTACAACAGATAACCACAGAAAGACACCCAAGTTACCATGATTGAATCATGAATCTTGAATCTAAGAAATAGGAAATCTTCTTAGACCAATAACAAGAATGAAAGTTGAATTAAGAATCAAAAATCTCCCAGCCCAGAAAAGCCCAAGACCACATGGTGTCATTGGTGAATTCTACCGAACAATAAAAAAAATTAATGACAATATTTATCAAAATCTTACAAATAATGGACTAGAAGAAACACATTCAAAATCATTCCATGAGGCCAGTGCTACCCTGATACCAAAGCAGGATAAAAATAAATAAATAAATGGTCACAAAGATGAAAAGTACAGCATAGGGAATAGTCAATAAGATTGTAATAATGTTGTTTGGTGACACATGGTGACTACATTTACAATGGTGAACACTGAGTAATGCGTAGAATTATTGAATCATTATGTTGTCCACCTGAAACTAATATAACACTGTTAATTATACTGAAATATATATATATATATATATATATACATTACATGAACAAAAGTCCATTTGTCCCATATAAGTATTGCTACTTAGACTTTTTTGACATCCATTTGCATCATAAATATTTCTCCACCCCCTCACTTTCAATCTGCAAGTGTCTTAAGGTATAAAATGAGTCTCTTGGAGGGAGCATATAGATGGGTCTTGTTTTGTTTGTTTGTTTTGTTTATTCTGACACCCTATGTCTTTAGATTGGAGCTTTTAATCCATTTACACTCAAAGTAATTATTGGTAGATATGTATTTATTGCCATTTTATTACCTGTTTAGTCATTCTTTCTGGAGATTTTTTCCACTCAGAGTGTTCTTTAATATTTCTTGCAGAACTGATTTAGTGGTCATAAACTCTTTTTGTGTTTGTTTTTCTGGAGGACTATCTCTCCTCTTCTGAATGATAGTCTTGCTGGATGGAGTATTCTTGCCTGAGGATTTTTCCCATTCAGCACATTGAATACATCATGCCATTCTCTTCTGGCCTGTCAAGTTTCTGTTGAGAGAACTGCAGCTAGCCTTGTGAGTCTTACCTTGTAAGTTAAGGACTTCTTTTGTCTTCCTGCCTTTAGGACTTTTTCTTTTGTAATCACTGTATTTCGTGAATTTAACTATGATATACATTGGTGTTGGCCTGCTTTTGTTGATTTTGATGGGAATTCTCTGTGCCTCCTGGATCTGGATGTTTGTTTCCTTCCCCATATTAGAGAAGTTTTCTGCTATTAGTTCTTAAAATAAATTTTCTGACCCCTTCTCCCTCTATTCTTTTACTGGGACTCCTATAATACAAATGTTATTATGTTCAATGGAGTCACCGATTTTCCTAAGTCTATTCTCATGTTGCATAATTCTTTTTTCTGTTCAGCTTCATTATTGTCTGTTGTTTTAACTTCTAGGTCACTAATTCATTCATCTGCTTTTTCCAGCCTGTTGTTCATTGTATCAAGCCTGTTTCCAATCTTGTTTATTGCATTCTTCACCACTGATTGCATCTTTTTTAACTCTTTTATCTCTATTGTAAAGGTCTCACTGATATCTTCTATTATTTTCTTAAGCCCAGTGAGTATTCTTATGATTTTTGCTTTAAATTCTCCATCAGACATGTTACTTATACTTGTTTTACTTAGATTTCTGGCTGTGGCCTTATCTTGTTCTTTCATTTTGGATAAATTCCTCCATCCTGGCATTTCATCTTTCTGCCTTCTCTGTGTTAGAAAAGCCAGTTGTGTTTCCTTCTCTTGACTGTAATGACCTTATGAAGAAGAGTTCATGTAGTGTCCAGGGTCTAGCACTTCAGGGAGTGTCTCTGATGTGTGCTGTGTGCACTCTGCTGCTGTGTTTTGACTGCTCTATCCTTCAGGCCAGTTATCTGTGAGATTATCCTTGCCTCCTGTGGGCAATGTTTGGTCTCTGGCCTGAATGTGGCAAGTTTTAAATAGGTGTGTTCTTGTCTGCTTGTGAAATGAGACTTGTCACCAACTGCTGCAGAACCGGTCTCTGCTGAACTGTCTAGTTGGGAGACATGGTGTGGTCAAGGGTTTGTGCTGGTCTTCCGGGGGAGGGGCCCACCATACCTGGAATGAGACAAGCTTGACTAAGAAGGGCAGTCCTGCCAGAGCAAAGGGGGATGGGGTTTGGTATAAGCAAGTTAGGCAGTTAGTTTCTTAGTTCAGCTGCTTCCCTCAGGTGGTTCTGTGTTTATGCTGAGGGATAGGGGAGGGAAATCATGCCAGCCAGATCATTTGGTCCTGGAAAGGCATCTCTGTGAATGCTGACTCCCAGGGACACTCTCCAAGAGGAGGGAATAATCTCCCCATTGTGGGCCCCAGGCATTCTTCAGATTGCTGCCCCCACGCTGTCTGCACTTGGGTTGTTTGCCTTCCTTCCCCGCAGGATCAGAACTGTGTCTTCCTGGCTCTATCCTCACCAAGTCTGTTGACCTTTAAAACTCCAGGTTTTAGAGATGTGGTGTGGACAGGGGCCTGCAGTAGTCTTCTGGGGAAGGGCCTGCCAAGCTGGAATGGAGGCAAGCTTGACCAAGAAGGAAAGTCCCTCCAGAGCACAGGGGGGCAGGGAGGGTGGTGTGGGGCCCAGTATGAGAGCCTTTGGGCTCTATTCCAGCCAAGCCCACTGACTTAAAACTCCAGTTTTTAAGTCCTGGTGGTTGCAAGAACTTGCAAAATTCAGCCCCTCTTGTTTTCCAACCCAATGGCTTTGGGGAAATGTTCTCCTTGTGCATTTTCCTGTGTGCTCCTCTCTTTCTCTCACCCTTCTCCACGACCATGGCTCCCTCCGCTTCATAGCACCCGTGATCAGTTTTTCCCCTAAACCATGTCTCTGCACTTCCTAACTTCTTCAATGTGGCATGTTCTGTCCCTTTCATTGTGGAGCTTGTTCTTTCAGTCTTCAGGCTGATTTCTAGGGTATTTAGGGTGATTTGATAGTTATCTAGTTGTGTTCATGAGACAAGAGGAACCTGGGGTCCTCCTACTCTGCTGTCATTTTCCCATTGAGTATTCTTGATTATTTTGTCAAATATTTGTTGACTATGTGCTTGGGTTTATTTCTGAGGTTTCAATTCTGCTCCATTGATCTATTTGTTTTTCTACCTGTACCATACTGTTTTATTTCTTTTTGTTTTTTAAATTAAATTAGTCAACATACAGTACATCATTAGTTTTTGATATAATGTTCAATGATTCATTAGTTGTGCAAAACACCTAGTGCTCATCACATCACATGCCCTCCTTAATGCCCATTACCCAGTTACTCCATCCCTCCACAGTAATCCCTATCCACAACCCTCAGTTTGTTTCCTGGAGTGAAGAATCTCTCATGGTTTGGCTCCCTCTATGATTTCTTCCCAATCAGTTTTCCCTCCCTTCCCCTATGGTCCTCTGCACTATTTCTTATATTCCACATATGAGTGAAACCATATAATTGTCTTTCTCTGATTGACTTATTTCACTTAGCATAATACCCTCCAGTTCCATCCATGTCGATGTAAATGGTAGGTATTCATCTCTTCTGATTGCTGAGTAATATTTCACTGTATTTATGTACCACAACTTTATCCATTCATCTGTTGAAGGACATCTTAGCTCCTTCCACAGTTTGGCTATTGTGGACATTGCTGCTATGAACATTGGGGTGCATGTGCCCTTTCTTTTCCCTACATCTGTATCTTTGCTTTAAATACCTAGTAGTGGAGGCTCATGCTGCCCTCAGCCACAGTCCGCACTGACCTTAGAGGCACGTCTGACTCAGTCAGCACCAGCAGGGCCACTTGGGTGGCGTTGAGGTGTGGAATTGGGCCTGTGTCGGCGGGCTTGGTGATTCTTAAAGTGTTCATTTATTCATCAGCATACCATTTATTGAATGCTGTCTGTGTGACAGGAAAAATTCTAGATGCTTCATATACAGCATTGAACAAGAGAAACTTGGCTGTCATGGTACTTACATTGTCATGGGCCAGATAATAAATGAGAAAGACACATAGGGTTGGAGAGTTAAGATGGTAGAGGAGTAGGGGACCCCTTTTTCAGCTGGTCCCCTGAGTCGAGTTGGATAGGTACCAGACCAGCCTGAACATCCATGGAATCAGCCTGAGATGCAGGAAGATACATCTGGATCTCTACAAATGAACATCTCCAGCACTGAGTATTGAGGTACGAAGAGGGGAGCCATGAAACCGCGCACAGATATTAGAAGATAAATGGAAGGGGGAGGGAACTGCCGTGTTCAGGCACTGGGAAGCAGAAGCCACCTGCATGGGGGAGCAGGCGGACTTGCAGACCTGCACCCACGAGAGAGCAGACTGAGACTGTGAGCCGGGGAATGCACACCACCAGACTGAAACGGAGCTCTGGTGTGCTCACTGGAACCAGACTGAGACCGGGAGCTCTGGGAGCACGCGGGGGTAGATGGCAACTGGCGGTGTTAGAAACACAAAGGACAGAGATGTGCTGGCCCTGGAAGTGAGGGCTGGGAAGCCGGGTGTGGGGCAAACATCCCCGGACGCTGCAGGGTTGAGCAGCACCAACAGTAACAGAGTTAAAGCAGCCAGAACATCAGTGAAGAACAGTCTGTGAACCCTCTGTTCTGAGACAGAGGCTGAGATTCAGCCATGGCTGCTCTGACTCTCAGAAGAGGCACAGCAAACTGCCAGGGAAAGCCGCTAGAGAACAAAATCCTGGAAATACCAGCTCACAGTGTGCCCATCCCCATCGCCCCTAGCAGGGGACATGGAGACTCTACCCAAACAGGGTTGCATGAGTAACGGCATGGCAGGTGCCTCCCCCAGAAAGAAGGCAGGCAGAAAAATCAAGAAGCCCACATCCCTAAGATCCCTATAAAATAAGGGCACATGGCCTGGGTCCTGGTCAATAATTTGGGCTCAGAACAACACCACAACATCTCCTCATCAGAATGACGAGAAGGAGAAATCCCCCCCAGCAAAGAAAAGATACAGAGTCTGTGACCTCTGCCACAGATCTGATGGATATGGATATAACCAAATTATCAGAAATGGAATTCAGAGTAACAATGGTCAAGATGATGTGTAGACTTGAAAAAAGTATTAATGAAAATGTTAATGAGAATATAGAAACTGTAAAGGGGGAAATGAGAGCAAATCTGGCAGAAATTAAAAATTCTATGAGCCAGATGCAGTCAAAACTAGAGGCTCTGACAGCCAGGGTGAATGAGGCAGAAGAACATATCAGTGAATTGGAGGATGGGTTAGTAGAAGAAAAAGCTAAAATAGAATCTGGACTCAAAGAAATCCACACTCAGCAATGTAGGTTACGGGAGATTACTGACTCAATGAAACATTCCAATATCAGAATCATTGGCATCCCTGAGGGGGTGGAGAAAAACAGAGGTCTAGAAGAGATATTTGAACAAAATTGTAGCTGAAAACTTCCCTGATCTAGCAAGGGAAACAAACATTCATGTCCAGGAGGCAGAGAGGACCCCTCCCAAGTTCAACCACAACAAACCTACGCCACGTCATGTCATAGTGCAATTCGCAAATATTAGATTCAAGGATACAGTATTGAAAGCGGCCAGGGCAAAGAAATTTCTCACGTACCAAGGCAAAGGTATAAGAATTACGTCAGACCTGTCTGAGAAAGGGTTGGGGGCCATTTTTAAAGTTCTTTCAGAGAAAAACATGCAGCCAAGTATCCTTCATCCTGCAAGGCTGTCATTCAGAATTGATGGAGAAATAAAGACCTTCCAGAATCGCCAGTTATTGACCAATTTTGTAACCATGAAACCAGCCCTACAAGAGATATTAAGGGGGGTTCTATCAAAGTAAAAAGGCCCCAAGAGTGATACAGAACAGAAAGTCACAATCGATAGAAACAAAGACTTTACTGGCAACATGGCATCATTAAAATCATATCGCTCAATTATCAGTCTCAATGTAAATGGCCTAAAGGCTCCCATAAAATGCCACAGGGTTGCAGAATGGATAAAAAGACATGACCCATCCATTTGCTGTGTACAAGAGACTCATTTTGAACCTAAAGATATATTCAGACTGAAAGTAAAGGGATGGAATACCATCTTTCACACCAATGGACTTCAAAAGAAAGCTGGGGTAGCAATTCTCATATCAGACAGATTGGATTTTAAACTAAGGACTGTGCTTAGAAATATAGAAGGGCACTATTATTCTTAAAGGATGTATCCAACAAGTGGATATGACCATTATAAATATATATACCCCCAACAGGGGAGCAGCAAGGTACACAAGCCAACACTTAACCACAATAAAGAAACATATAGATAAAAATGCACTAATAGTAGAAGACCTCATCACTCCACTATCAGCAATAGACAGATCACCTAAGCAAGAAATCAGCAAGGAAACAAGAGCTTTGAATGCCATACTTGACGAGTTGGACCTCATAGATATATATAGAACACTACACCCCAGAACCGAAGAATACTCATTCTACTCTAAAACCCATGGAACATTCTCAAGATTAGACCAAGTTCTGGGTCACAAAACAGGTCTCAACCAATACGAAAAGACTGAGATTATTCCCAGTATATTCTCAGACCAGAATGCTTTGAAATTGGAACTCAACCAAAAGGAAAAATTTGGAAGAAACTCAAACACTTGGAGACTAAGAACCATCCTGCTCAGGAATGATTTGATAAACCAGGAAAATAAAAATCAATTTAAACCATTTATGGAGACCAACAAGAATGAAAACACAATGGTCCAGAACTTATGGGACACTGCAAAGGCAGTCCTAAGGGGGAAATACATAGCCATCCAAGCCTCACTCAAAAGAATAGAAAAATCTAAAATGCTGTTTTTATATTCTCACCTCAAGAAGCTGGAGCAGCAACAGAGGGACAGGCCTAATCCACGCACGAGGAAGCAGTTGACCAAGATTAGAGCAGAAATCAATGAATTAGAAACCAGAACTACAGTAGAGCAGATCAACAGAACAAGAAGCTTGTTCTTTGAGAGAATCAATAAAATTGACAGACCACTGGCAAGTCTTACCCAAAAGAATAGAGAAAGGACCCAAATTAATAAAATTATGAATGAAAAAGGAGAGGTCACATCCAACACCAATGAAATTGGAAAGATTATTATAAACTTTTATCAACAGCTATATGCCGATAAATTAAGCGATCTGGAAGAGATGGAGGTATTCCTGGAAACCTATAAACTACCAAGACTGAAACAGGAAGAAATTGATTTTTTAAACAGGCCAATTAATTATGAAGAGATTGAGTCAGTGATAAACAACCTTCCAAATAACGAAACTGGGGAATTCTACCAAACATAAAAAGAAGAAATAATACCTATTCTCCTAAAGCTATTTCAAAAAATAGAAACAGAAGGAAAGCTACCAAACTCATTCTGTGAGGCCAATATTACCTTGATCCCAAACCCGGCAAAGACCCCATCAAAAAGGATAATTACAGACTGATTTCCCTAATGAATATGGATGCCAAAATCCTCAATAAGATCCTGGCTAATAGAATCCAACAGTACATTAAAAGGATTATCCAACATGAACAAGTGGGATTCATCCCTGGAATGCAAACGTGGTTCAACATTCGCAAATTGATCAGCGCGATAAATCATAACAACAAGAAAAGACTCAGGAACCATATGATTCTCTCAATTGATGCAGAAAAAGCATTTGACAAAATACAGCATCTTTTCCTGATTAAAAGCCTTCAGAGTGTAGGGATAGAGGGTACATTCCTCAATCTCATAAAAACCGTCTATGAAAGGCCTGCAGCAAATATCATTCTCAATGGGGAAAAGCTGGAAGCCTTTCCATTAAGATCAGGAACACAACAAGGATGCCCACTCTCCCCACTCTTACTCAAGATACACTAGAAGTCCTTGCAACAGCAATTAGACAACAAAAAGGGATAAAAGATATGCAAATCAGCAAGGAAGAAGTCAAAATGTCTCCCTTCGCAGATGACATAATAATCTGTATGGAAAACCCACAAGAATCCACTCCCATACTATTAGAAGTTATAGAGCAATTCAGTAATGTGGCGGGATACAAAATCAATGCTCTGAAATTAGTTGCATTTCTATACACGAATAATGAGACTGAAGAAAGAGATATTAGGGAATCCATCCCATTTACAATAGCACCAATAACCATACGTTACCTTGGAATTAACTTAACCAGAGACGTAAAGGACCTATATTCTAGAAACTATAAATCACTCTTGAAAGACATTGAGGAAGACACAAAAAGATGGAAAAATATTCCATGCTCATGGATTGGAAGAATTAACATAGTTAAAATGTCCATGCTACCCAGAGCAATCTACACTTTCAATGCCATCCTGATCAAAATACCAATGACATTTTTCAAAGAACTGGATCAAATAGTCCTTAAATTTGTATGGAACCAGAAAAAGCCCCGAATCACCAAGGAACTGTTGAAAAGGAAAAACAAAGCTGGGGGCATCACAATGCCGGATTTCCAGCTGTACTACAAATCTGTGATCACAAAGACAGCATGGTACTGGCACAAAAACAGACCCATAGACCAATGGAACAGAATAGAGAACCCAGAAATGGACCCTCGGCTCTTTGGGCAACTAATCTTTGATAAAGCAGGAAAAAACATCCGGTAGAAAAAAGACAGCCTCTTCAATAAATGGTGCTGGGAAAATTGGACAGCTACATGCAAAAGAATGAAATTGACTGCTCTCTCGCACCATACACAAAGATAAACTCCAAATGGATGAAAGACCTCGATGTGAGACAGGAATCCATGAAAATCATAGAGGAGAGCATAGGCAGCAGTCTCTACGACATCGACCACAGCAACCTTTTTCATGACACATCTCCAAAGGCAAGAGAAACAAAAGAGAAAATGAACTTGTGGGACTTCATCAAGATAAAAAGCTTCTGCACAGCCAAGGAAACAGTCAAAAAAACTAAGAGACAGCCCACGGAATGGGAGAATATATTTGCAAAGGACACCAATACTACAGCTAAAATACTGGCACCGAAGATCTAACGAACTTCTCAAACTCAATATGCGAAAAACAAATAAATCATAAAATGGGCAGAAGATATGAACAGACACATTTCCAATGAAGACATACAAATGGCTAACAGACACATGAAAAAATGTTCAAAATCATTAGCCATCAGGGAAATTCAAATCAAAACCACACTGAGATACCACCTTANAGGGAAATTCAAATCAAAACCACACTGAGATTCCACCTTATGCCAGTTAGAATGGCAAAAATAGACAAGGCAAGAAACAACAATAGCTGTAGAGGATGTGGGGAAAGGAGATCCATCCTACATTGTTGGTAGGAATGCAAGTTGGTACAGCCACTCTGGAAAACAGTGTGGAGGTCCCTTAAAAAGTTAAAAATTGAACTACCCTATGGGGTAGCCATTGCACTACTGAGTATTTATCCCAAAGATACAGACGTAGAGAGGAGAAGGGCCATATGCACCCCAATGTTCATCACAGCATTGTCCACAATAGATAAATCGTGGAAGGAACTGAGATGCCCTTCAACAGATGACTGGATTAAGAAGTTGTGGTCCATATATACAATGGAATNCATCTTACTCAGCTATCAGAAAGAACGAGTTCTCAACATTTGCTGCAACATGGATGGCACTGGAGGAGATAATGCTAAGTGAAATAAGTCAAGCAGAGAANTGCTAAGTGAAATAAGTCAAGCAGAGAAAGACAATTATCATATGATTTCTCTCATCTATGGAACATAAGAACTAGGAAGATCAGTAGGGGAAGAAAGGGATAAAGAAAGGGGGGGTAATCGGAAGGGGGAATGAAGTATGAGAGACACTGGACTATGAGAAACAAACTGAGGGCTTCAGAGGGGAGGGGGATGAGATAGACTGGTGATGGGTAGTAAGGTGGGCACGTGTTGCATGGTACACTGGGTGTTATACACAACTAATGAATCATCGAACTTTACATCAGAAACCAGGGATGTACTCTATGGTGACTAACAATATAATAGAAAAACATTAAAATAAAAAAATAAAATAAAAGAAAGAAAGACACATAATTATAACTGGCAAAAAAAAAATACCTAGTAGTACAATTGCTTGGTTGTAGGGTAGCTTTATATTTAACTTACTGAGGAAACTCCCTACTGCTTTCCAGAGTGGCTGAACCCGCTTGCATTCTGGCCAACAGTGTAAGAGGGTTCCCCTTTCTCCACTTCCTTGCCAACATTTGTTGTTCCCTGTCTTGTACCAAACTGTTTTAACTATTGTAGCTCTGTAGTAGCTTGAAGTCAGGAAGTGTGATGCCTCCTACTTTGTCCTTCCTTCTCAGAATTGCTTTGGCTACTCAGGTTTTTTGGGGGGTCCATACAAATTTCAGATTTCTCTTTTCTACCTCTGTAAGAAAAATGCCATTGATATCTTGATAGGTATGGTATTGAATCTATAGATCATTTTTGTAATATGGATATTTTAACAATATTAATTCTTCCAATCCATGAATATGGGTTACCTTCCATTTATCTATGTCTTCTTCAGAGTAGAGCTCTTTCACCTTCTTTGTTAAGTTTATTCCTGGGGCGCCTGGGTGGCACAGCAGTTAAGCATCTGCCTTCGGCTCAGGGCGTGATCCCGGCGTTATGGGATCAAGCCCCACATGAGGCTATTCCGCTATGAGCCTGCTTCTTCCTCTCCCACTCCCCCTGCTTGTGTTCCCTCTCTCACTGGCTGTCTCTATCTCTGTCGAATAAATAAATAAAATCTTTAAAAAAAAGTTTATTCCTAAGTATTTTATCATTTTTATACCATTGTAAATGAAATAATTTTTTAAATTTAATATTTAGATAATTTGTTGTTAGTGTATGAAAATACTACTGACTTTTTGCATGTTAATTTTGTATCTTGCAGATTTACTGAATTTGTTGATTAGATCAAACAATTTTTTGGCAGAATCTTTAGAATCTTCAATATACAAAATCATGTCATCTACAAATAGACAATTTACTTATTTCTTTCAGGTTCTGATTTTTTTTCTTGAGTTACTGCTCCAACAAAGATTTCCAGTATTATGTTGAATAAGAGTGATGAGAATGGGCACCCTTATCTTCTTCCTGATCTAAGGTGAAAAACTTTCAACTTTTCACTATTGAGTATGATATTAGCCGTGGTCTTACTTTATATGGCCTTTATTATGTTGAGGTATGTTCTCTCTATACCTAATATGCTAAGAGTTTTTATCATGAACAGATGATGAATTTTGTCCCATGCTTTTTCTGTGTCTATTTTGATGATCATATGGGTTTTATTATTACATTCTATTTGTGTGATGTATCACATTGATTGATTTGCATATCTTGAATCATCCTTGCATCAGCTGTATAAATCCCACTTGATCATGGTAGATGATCCTTTTAATGGCCTCTGAATTTAGAAAGTTAGTATTTTATTGATAATTTTTGCATCTATATTTATCAGGGATATTGTCT
The DNA here is from genome assembly GCF_002007445.2 of Ailuropoda melanoleuca. NCBI lineage: Eukaryota > Metazoa > Chordata > Mammalia > Carnivora > Ursidae > Ailuropoda > Ailuropoda melanoleuca. Next base: position 56,840 of record NW_023255365.1, read on the forward strand.
ATAGTTTTATTTTCTGGTAATGCCCTTGTATAATTTTGGTATCAGGATGACACTGTCCTCATAAAATATCCTTTTGATTTTTTTTGGAAGAATTTGTGAAAGGTTGGTATTAACTCTTCTTTTTTTTTTTTTAATTTGTTATGTTAGTCACCATACAGTGTATCATGAGTTTTTGATGTAGTGTTCCATGATTCATTGTTTGCATATAACACCCAGCATTCCATGCAATACATGCCTTCCTTAATACCCATCACCGGGCTAACCCATCCCCCCACCCCCTCCCCTCTAAAACCCTCAGTTTGGTAAAATTCACCAGTGTAGCCATCTGGTCCTGGGGTGTTCTTTTTTTGGGAGGTTTTTGATTACTGATTCAATCTCCTTACTAGTAATCAATTTATTCAGACTTTCTATTTTTTTTTCCTGATTCAGTTTGTATGCTTCTAAGAATTTTTTTTTGTTTCTAAGAATTTTTCCATTTTTTCTAATATATACATATATATAGAGAGAGAAGATGTGATATGTATACACACACACACACACACACACACACACAATGGAATATTACTCAGCCATCAGAAAGGATTAACACCCACCATTTGCATTGACATGGATGGAACTGGAGGGGATTATGCTAAGTGAAATAAGCAGAGAAAGACAATTATCATATGGTTTCACTCATATGTGGAACATAAGGAATAGCATGGAGGACATTAGGGGAAGGAAAGGAAAACTGACGGAGAGGAAATCAGAGAGGGAGATGAACCATGAGAGACTATGGACTCTGGAAAACAAACTGAGGGTTTCAGAGGGGGGGTGGGGGGGTAATAGGGTGATGGGTATTCAGGAGGACACGAGTTGTAATGAGCACTGGGTGTTATGCACAACTAATGAATCATGGAACACTACATCAAAAACTAATGTACTATACAATAGCTTACTGAACATAATAAAAAAAATAAACATTACCTTCTAGCACAAAAAAAGAAAAAGAGTTGATAACTGTTGTTAAAGGACAACAACCCAAATCCTGCAGCTTAACACAATAAAATTCACTGCCTGCTCACATCACAGTTTAATGAGGATTAGAGGGGCTCATGGGGAGAAGCTGTGCTCCGCAGTCATTCAGAGATAGGCTCTTTTTATTTTGTTTCTCTGATTTCCTCTAGGTCCAAGGAGTTCTCTCTATTCAGCTAGTAGATTGGTAAAAAGAGAAGGCATGGAGGTTGGCACAAAATGGCCCATAAAATCCACTCACATTAAAGGGTAAGGGAGTGTAGTCTAGATGTTTGCTCAGAAGAGAAAGGAAATAGAATTTAATGAACAAATGAACAGAATTTCAATTAGTAAGATGCTGTGCAATTATTTTCCACAATTCCAGATGAAACAAAAAAAAATAGGAAAGTTTTAGGAAAGAGAGCTTTTACCTTCAGAACCAAGAAACACCAGAATAAAGAGTTTCTAATATAGATAGATGATAGATTAGATAGATAGATAGATAGATAGATAGATAGATAGATGATAGATAGATAGATATAGATAGATATAGATATATAGTAGTTTATAGCTTTAGATGAGGGCCTGATGGATAGTGAGAGAATCGATATCTCATGTGGGGACCTGAGGGATTAAAGGCAGAATGAGAAAGAGAGAAAAAGAGAGAGAGGAAAGAAAGAACATAGAGTCCTCATTTAGTGTTTGCCCTTCCACTAGACACCATAGCAGAATTCTTCAAGGGACTTCTGTCCTAACTACTTCTTACTGCCAACTTTGCAAGCTAAAATGTATGTGGTTGCCCACTGTAATATAGGATAACAAAAAAAGACATGAAGAGACAGGCACCCTTGGCCATCAGCTAGATGTGTACCCTTGGGCCTTAGCTTTCCTAACTGTACCCCAAAGAGCTTGGAGTTTATGCCCTTTGAAGACTCATTCAGGTAGAGGATTTGGCCTGTGAACGGAAGTAGTAACTATCATTGTTGTGGCTATTTACCTTGTCTTTTTTAGCTCTGAGGTTTCCCTGGTGACTTTGAGCTTTTGAAAACCTGTAGTATTCTTTATCTATTTCTGTGTTACAAAATACCTTAAAAGTGCTACAAAAGTGAGATAAACATTTATTGTCTCACACAATTTGTGTGGATCAGGAATTCAGTAATGACTTAGTTGGGTGGTTATGTTTTGGGGCCTGTAATGAAATTGCAGTCAAGATTTTGGCCCGGGCTAAAAGGTGAAGGATCTGCTTCCAAGATGGTTCTATCACTTAACTAGCAAACTAATGTTAGTGGCTGTTTGGAGCTCTGTATTTCACCATGTGGGCCTCTCTATGGGGCTGCTTGAGTGTCTTCATGACACAGCACCTGGATTTTCATAGAGAAAGTGACCCAAGAAAGAGCCATGACAGAAACTGTAATGTCTTTCATGACCTAGTCTCAGAAGTCACGTTTTCCACATTATCCTATTTGTTAAAAAGGTCAGCATTGCATGAGTTTGGGACTGCAGAAGGGTACAAATACCAGGAGGCAGGAATTACTGGGGGCTTACTTGGATGCTGACTACCACGTATACCATGCTGGTTTCATGAGTATTTGTGTCTTTCTGGTGTCTGTCCTTCTGCTCTTTAATCCAGGGTCATTATATATAATTATGTTGTTGGGCTCCTGCCTAACTGGAAAAGAAGATGCTGAGATTTATCCTGAGCTCCATTTACCAAGTTTTGTACTGGCAGGGCTGCATCATCCCAAAGGATGTGTGCCGTCTTCTAATTTTCAATAGGGTACCATCCAAGATATTTGAGCCAAATATCACTCAGATTTACCTGCCTAATTCTATCAAAGCCCTTGCTTTGACTTGCCTAGCTTGACCACACCCCATTCTCACCCCCCAGCTCTTACCTCAGACTGTCAGTTTTGCTCTTTGTCTTCTCTCCCAAACTTCCCATTTTTCACCTTTCCCCAGTGAAGCTTCTAGTTTGTATCCAGAGTCCTGTGCTTCTCAAACTCTTATTGTCTAGAAATCCCTGGAAGTCCTTAAACAGGATTTTGCAAATTTTGCAAATTTTGTTGCAGCCTATCTGTGGAGAAGCCTGAAGTTCTCCATTCCTACCATGCCCATCTGTTAGTCCATGGATCTCACTTTGAGTAGCAAAAGGCTAGAGCCTGCCATGGACTTCCTGCAGCTCTGCTCACTTTGGGACAGAGAATAACAGTAACAACAATAATGATAATAATGGGAACTTCCTGATGATAATGTCAGGAACTTTTAAAAACATGATTACAAAGACTAACTCATTTAATTCTGAAAATAACCCTGTGAGGTATGTCTATTGTTTTAACTCCTATTTTATACAGGAGAAAACTGAGGCCCAGAACAGCTAAGCTCTTTTGTGGGGAAATGGGCAGTGGCTTGCCCAAGGACACACAGCTAGTGAATGGCAGAGCCAGGATTCTAATCCAGGTGGTCTGGCACCAGAATCCTTGCTCCAAACTTCATCATTACATTATCTCTTGTTTAATCACCTACCATTTGCCTGGACTGTGTTAGGGGCTTTCTACATAGCCTCTCATTTAATCACTATGAGCTAGTCAATATTGTTCCATTCTATAAATAAGCTTAAGTAATTTACTCAAGATAACATAGCCCAGAAAATTGCCACAGGAATCAAATCCATAGCTCTCTGACTCCAAAGCTCATGCATGAATTTGTTTCAGAATATCCCTTACCTACTTGTCAAGGTGCCAGAAATTTGAGACTTTTTAGTCACTCAAGGTCCCTTACTCAAAGTAATTCCCCCCAAGGGAGAACAGTTTATGTTCTCAACTGGATGAATATACCATGCTGCTTAGAGAGGCCAGTGCTTTCTAAGAGTGAGGGGGAAGGTCCTGAGGATCCAGGGCCCACCCAGACCCTGCATACGGAGGCGGGGTGAGTGGTTTTGAAAGAAGCAGAATAAGTGTCACTGGCAAACTGTGAAGCCTCTCCAGTTTTTCCAGGTCCTTTGAAACTCCTTGGAGGGTATGGAATTATGGAGAGAGTGAAGTGTTGTCTGGGCCTCTGTGAAGACACATTGTTGTTTGGGGGAAGTGAGTCAGAATCCTGCCAGGCAATGTTTTTCTAGCCTGTTCAGGAAGGTGAACTGACATCCTGTGGTGGAAACCAAAAAAGCCAGGGACACTCCCTTGAGCCTTTCAGCAGAAAGCATCTTGAGATACCCTAAGATACCCTGGAGGCTCTTTGTACCCAGTGCCCCCCAGATTGAGTACCCAGAAACTCCCTCCTCCATATCTCCTTTCCTCAGACCTGGCAGAACTCTTAATTCTTTGTCTTTCTCAGCTCTTAAAAGTAAGTCTCCCTCATCTGCCCCCACTCCTCCCACCAGGCTGGAATCATACCACTCTTATCAACTTTTTTGCTCATTCCCTTGTTTACTGAGACCTGCAAATTTTTCAGGAGAGAGCTAGAACTTCTTTCCACAGAAAAGAATCAGAATGCTAAATTCACAAAATGTAGAATGCTGAACCCTCTGGGTAAGAAATCATGAAGACAGCCATTTCCTTCTTTTCCTACCAAGGAACAAGTAACAGGGGTCCCTATGGACGGAAAATACCAGTGGAAGTCAGAAGGCCTGGGAATAGCTCCTCGTTCTCTCACTACTAGGCTGTGTGAGTTTGGGTGCATCCCTTCTCCTCTCTGCACCTCAATTTCCCCATCTGAAACCTGAAATAAATGTTTTCTGAATATCTGCCCTGTGACAAGCTTTGGACATCAGGGATATAGATGTCATAGTTATTTCCCTTCAGGAAATCAGTTTACATCCCAACAGAAAAAAATAATAAAACACCATGATTAGTGGTTTAACAAAAGGAGAACAAAGTGCTCCAGCAACACAGAAGAAATAGAGATTAATTCTGAAAGTCTGTAGTAATAGAGGGCTTCTCAGAATAGGGGGCATTTTAGAGAAATCTTAAAACATAAGTAGTATTTTGACAGGAATAAAAGTGGAAGGTACTGCTGGAAAGACAGCATGAATCAAGCCCTAGAGACATGAAGGCACATAACATGTTTGGAGACTAGAGTCATTCAGAATGGCTAGAATATGTGATAAAAGTATAGGAAGGGAATGAAAAAAGATGGGGGTAAAGGAGAAAAGGGCCAGATTACAAAGGTTCTTGGATGAAGATTTTTTTAATCACAAGAGATTTTTAAAAACTAGTTTGGAGGTAACTGAAGCTGAGGAAAAGTTTTAAGCAAAAGAATAAATGGATAATATAGTAATAATAATAATAATTAGTATTTATTAAAAGATAACTACATGCCAGGACTTGTGCTAAGTATTTATACGTATTTGTGTTATCCCATTTAATACCACAACTACCTTATGAGATGTATAGAAGGAGAAACTGGTTCCATTTTGTAACTGAGGGCACAAGCAGTTTAGGTAGCTGTGTAAGTCAAACTGTGTTCAGTTTTGGAGCTTTCTGTATATCCACTGCCCTTATGAATGGTCTGAGGCCAGTGCCAGGAAACTCATAAAACCTCAGTTCATCTTCCTTTGGTTTTCCTCTCCGGGCATCAAATAAGAGTGTCTGAGAAAGTCAAGATCTTGTTAGGATCTGGTATACAGGGGCTCTGCCTGGTCCAGTTCAGGTTTTCATGCTTGCCCCAGGCCTGAGTGCCAGAATTTGGCTGTCATGGAAGACTCCCCTGAGGGTCAGAGGGCATGCTCTGTAGTCTTACCTCTGCCACTCACCTAGGAACATCTCCTACACTCTCCAGGCCTCAGCCTCATCACTTGTGATCAATGGGGGGGGGATTCATTCTTTCAGTAAGTGTTTACTTAGGACCTACTGTTCTGGGAGCTGCAGGTATAGTGGTGAATAAGATAGCTAAATTTCTGGAGTCATGAGGCTAACATTTTAGTGGTGAAAACAAATAAAGAAATGATGATTTTAAATTGTGATGAGGATGATAAAGAAAGCAAAATAGGGTGATGTGATTACAGTGTGACTAGGCAAAGGATGCACCACTGGCAGAGTGAACAGGGAGAGCTTCTATAAAGAGGTAACATTTCAGCTGAGACCTGAAGGAAGAAAAAACAATCCAGTGGTGCATAGTAAGGAAAGAACATCCCAGATAATGAAAACAGCAAATACAAAGTCCCAGAGGCAGGAACTACCTTTGTGTGTTTGAAAGACAGGAGGATGATGGGGTTGGTATGTAGTTAAGCATGTAAAACTTGAGTATAAAATTAAGTCAAAGAGGAGACAGAGACTAGATCACATGTGGATTTCTAAGCCACAAAAAGGAGTTTGGATTCATTCATGTGATTGGAAACTATTAGAGGGTTTTAAGTAAAGGCATGACATAATCGGATGCAGGTTTTTAAACATGGTGTCTCTGATTGTAGGGTGGAGAATGCTTGTAGCAGAGTGGAAGTGCTATGATGAAGCTATTGTACTAATCCATATGAGATATGATTGGTGGTTCAGACTAGGGTTAGTGGAGGAAGAGATGCATGATTGGATTTGGGATATGTTCTGGAGTCAGAATTGCTAGGATTTGTTGATGGCTTAGAAGTTGGGAGAGAGCTGAGAGAAAGAGATAAATCAAGGATGACTTCTAGGTTTGGGATTTTTGTGCAGTAAGACTGATGTGTATGTGTCATTTCCTGATATGAGAAAAAACTTGGTAAGGAAGCAGTGTAACCAAAGGATTCTGGAGCCAGGCTGCCTAGCTTCAAATCTCAATGGTGTGGTTTGTAGCCTTGGTGAAGTTATTTAACCTCTCTGGGCCACAGTTTCCCCATCTGTTTTATGGGGATAATAGCAGTGATAATAGCAATACCTACAAAATAAGATTGTTGTGAAGATCACATAAGTTAATAGAACTAAAGCACTTGGAATAATGCCTGTCATAGAGCAAATGCTCTGTGTTGCTTGTTAAAATATTCCTTTTTAGTGCATGCACTGCAACTTGGTATGTTTCAGCCATCTAAATCTGTGTTCTTGATTTCACTGCATTTTTCCTATTTTGTCCTCTTTTTGCCTCTGACTTTGTCTTCCCTCCAGTGGATCCAGGAGATAAACAGAGGAGGCTTACATAGCAGACTTAGGCTGTGGTGAGTGGGCCATCTGTCAGGTGGCGAAGGTGTCTCAGGCAGGAAAGGAAAGTATACGTAGGACTCAGAGTATCTTGAGTCCCCAGGATGAGCTGACTTTGATAAGGTTGCTTAGAGAGCATATATAGAGTTTATGCTCGGGGAATGCTTCAGCAAAACGCTAATGTTTCATGAAGCTGGACTCTAGGGCCCTTTTATTCCTTTTCTGGACTGTTTGTCCTATTCTCTGACACTCTTTTCATAAGAGACCTGCAAACTGCTCTTTCCTGTATGTCCCCTTCAAATGGATGAACTGATGCATGTTAATAGTTTCCCCCCCCCTCAGGGCAGGTGGTGGGAAGGGCGAGGTGTCCTGTGATCAAATTTCATGATAAAGAAAATTATCATGTAGAGACTCTGCTAACATGCATTGTGGATTTCCAAAAGGGAAGATAAAGTTATAGTAATTCTTAAACTTGTTTGAACAGAGAGCACTCTCTTTAGTAGGAGTATGTCACATTTTGGGAAATGCTGTCATAGCCAAAACTACTCTCAAGAGAGCCCAGTACCATGATCCTTTTTTGGATAGAACATACTGGTGTCTGTGTTCACTGTCCTAGAAGATTTGCCTTCTCAGCTCAATCCTTCAATGTGGAAAGGGGAAAATGTCAGGCTTTGGGACCTGTCAGACCTTGTTTACATTCTGAACTGGTTGAGCAAGTTCCTTCACCTCTCTGGCCTTTGGTTTCCTTATTAGTATAATGGAAAAATCTAATAATACCTGCTCCTCAGGTGTATAATGACAGTTGAATACTGTATTTGAGGGTAACTGGTACACTAAAGGTAGACCACAAGCTGGAGAAGTTGTTTTAGACACCAGAAAGCAGGTGGAACATTTAAGTCTTTCTGTTGTTCAAGACATGGCGTTGAACAGGAAATGACTTGCAGAAGAAGACAGGATGCTTGGGAGACTGACTAGAAATGATAATGGAATGGCCCTGGCACACAGGCCTGTAATATTAAGATATTACCATTAGAGAGCAAAGACTTATCAGCCTTAGAACCTTAAGACCTTTTATAAGACAAACGCATTTCTTTTCTGATTATGAGCCTACAAAATAAATACTTATTTTTTAGAAGATTTAATTTATTTGTCAGAGAGAGAGAGAGCATAAGCCGGGGGTGGGGTGGGGAGGGGAAGCAGAAAAAACAGGCAGAAGGAGCAGGCTCCTCACTGAGCAAGGAGCCTAATCCCTGGGTTCTGGGATCATGACCTGAGCCGAAGGCAGATGTTTAACGACTGAGTCACACAGCCATCCCAAATAAATACTTATTGTAGAAATTCTTGAAAATACTGAAAAATTAACAAAGAACATAAGAAATCTATCATTATTCCCCCCTAGAGACACTGTTAATGAATATTTTATTTTCCTCCAGTGTTTTATGCAACATTTTTATATTTTATGTATATTTTCATCACACTATATATATAATTTTGGTTCTTGCTTTATTCATTGAACATAACCGCATAAGCATTTCCTTCTCCAACGCATTTGAGAATTTGTTGTCAATATGCTATATATTTTGTAAAAATGCATAGTCTTAATTTATGAATGCTTTATAATTTACCATTTCTACATGAATATAAGTTGAGATTGCTACTAAATGTTTACTATTTTTGTGGTGAACATCTTTGTGCCTAAAGTGTTTCTGTATTTCAAGTAATTTCCATATGACCAATTCCCCAAAGTGAGATGGACTCAGCTCAGGGACTGGTTGTTTGAAGGCTTACAACATTATATAGCTGCAATTCTTTCCAGAATAGCTATGTCAATTTTTGTTTCCCCCAGCAGTGTCAGCATACCCTCTCCAGCAACTGGTGTGCAAATTTCAAGTGGGCTTTGCTTATGTCATAGTAGAAAATTGATTCTTTGCCTTAATATGGATTTTTTTGATTATGTATGGAGTACTTTTCAGTGTGTTTATTATCCATTTATACTTTTTTAATGATGTGTCTCTTCACATCTTTTGATGGGGTCTTGTTCATTCCTATGAATTTTTCATACTTTAAAGTTTTTGAATTTTTGTCTTATTTGTTGTAAGTGGTTTTGAGTTTTTCTTACTATCAAATTTTATCTTATATTTAGGTGTATCAAAAGCTGTTCAAACTCATGACACAGCATTTACAAAGATTGCTAAAAGACAAAGTAATAATTTGAAAAGCATTTCAAGATCTTGGAGGCATTAGAAAATCATTGGTGTTGGAGCTATAATAATAATGATAGTTCATGTGTATTGAATGATTGCCAGATGCCAGACCCATGGTTGAGTGACATCAGTAATCTCATTTAATTTTCACCCCAATCCCATGAAGAAGGTATTGTAATTACTATCAGAGTCAGAAAGAAAAGTCATTTCTGAAGTCAGCTAGTATTAGCTGTCTCCAGATCCTCCAGTTCTAACCACTGTACTCCATTTCCCTGGTATTGAGTTCTGAGCACCTTGCATATGGCTACACAAGTTGTGCACTGTTCAACTCCAAGGAGCAACATTCATATTGGAGTCCAGGTGACTGGTACTCCCTGGAGTTATGCCATGCATAACCTGAATAACCCTATGTAATTTTCCTGTGAGTACTTCCTTTTTCATAAAGGAATTTTGGAGAATATATTTGACCCCTGGAGATATGAGATCTGATTGTGGGGATGTGTTCAAACTACATTGGCTTCTGAATATCAATTTTCCATAGACAAAAGTAATGAGTTCAACTAAATCAAGGCTATAAAAAAGTGAAGCTTGGGTTGTAGAGGTGGCATAAGACATGCTTACAGAAGGTAATTCACATGATGATTTATTTAGCAGTAACAAATTTGTTGATTTATTTTTATTATGGTATGTTAATCACCATACATCGTTAGTTTTTGATGTAGTGTTCCGTGATTCATTATTTGTGTATAACACCCAGTGCTCATTACAACACGTGCCCTCCTGAATACCCATCACCAGGCTAACCCATCACCCCATCCCCCTCCCCTCTGAAACCCTCAGATTGCTTCCGGGAGTCCATAGTACCTCATGGTTCTTCTTGCCCTCTGATTCCCCCTGCCCTTCAGTTTTCCCTTCCTTTCCCTAATGTCCTCTGTGCTCTTCCTTATGTTCCACATATGAATGAAACCACATGATAATTGTCTCTCTGTTTGAATTATTTCACATAGCGTAATACCCTCCAGTTCCATCCATGTCAATGCAAATTGTGGGTATTCATCCTTTCTGAAGGCTGAGTAATATTCCATTGTATATAGGGAACACATCTTCTTTATCCATTCATCTGTCAAAAGCCATCCAGGCTTAATCCACAGTTTGGCTATTGTGGACATTGCTGCTATGAACATTGGGGTGCATGTGCTCCTTCTTTTCACTACATCTGTATCTTTGGGGTAAACACCCAGTAGTGCAATTCCTGGGTCATAAGGTAGTTCTATTTTTAACTTTCTTTTCTTTTTATTTTTTTCCAATTTACATATTTTATTACTTTATATCTACATCTAGTGAATTTTTTTAATAATAGTATTTTTTTATTATATTATGTTAGTCACCATCAAAAAGAACGATTTCTCAACATTTATTTTTAACTTTCTGAGGAATATCCACACTGTTTTCCAATGTGGCTGTACCAACTTGCATTCCCACCCACAGTGTAAGAGGGTTCCCCTATCTCTATATCCTCACCAACATTTGTTGTTTCTTACCTTGTCAATTTTTGCCACTCTCACTGGTGTAAGGTGACATCTCAATGTGGATTTGATTTGAATTTCCCTGATGGCTAATGATGTTGAACATTTTTTCATGTGTCTGTTAGCCACTCATATGTCTTCTTTGGAGAAATGTCTGTTCATGTCTTCCACCCAATTTTTGACTTGATTATTTGTTTTTTGGGTGTTGAGTTTGAGAAATTCTTTATAGATCTTGGATACCAGCCATTTATATGTAGTGTCATTTGCAGATACTGTCTCCCATTCCGTTGATTGCCTTTTTGTTTTGTTGACTGTTTCCTTTGCTGTGCAGAAGCTTTCCATCTTGATGAAGTCCCAAAAGTTCATTTTTTCTTTTGTTTCCCTTGTATTTGGAGATGTGTCATGAAAGAAGTTGCTGTGGCCGATGTTGAGGAGGTTACTGCCTATGTTCTCCTCCAGGATTGTGATGGATTCCTGTCTCACATTGAGGCTTTTCATCTATTTAGAGTTTATTTTTGTGTATAGTGTGAGAGAATGGTCAAGTTTCATTCTTCTGTATATAGATGTCCATTTTTCCCAGCACCACTTCTTGAAGAGATTATCTTTTTTCCATCGGATATTTTTTCCTGATTTGTCGAAGATCAGTTGAAAATAGAGTTGAGGGTCCATTTCTGGAGTCTCTATTTTGTTCCATTGATCTATGTGTCTGCTTTTGTGCCAATACCATGCTGTCCTGGTGATCACAGCTTTGTACTGTAGCATGAAATCAGGCAACATGATGCCCCCAGCTTTGTTTTTTTTTTTTCAACATTTCCTTGGCAATTCGAGGTCGTTTCTGGTTCCATACAAACTTTAGGATTGTTTGTTCCAGCTCTTTGAAAACCACCAATGGTATTTTGATCAGGATGGTGTTGAAAGTATAGATTGCTCTGGGCAGCATAGACATTTTAACAATGTTTATTCTTCTGATCCATGAACATGGAATGTTTTTTCTTTTTCTGTCTTCTTCAATGTCTTTCATAAGTGTTCTGTAGTTTTTAGAGTATAGATCCTTTACCTCTCTGGTTGTTTATTCCAAGATATCTTATGGTTTTTGGTGCTATTGTAAGTGGAATCAATTCCCAAATTTCTCTTTCTGTAGTGTCATTTGTGTATAGAAAAGCAACTGTGCATTGATTTTGTATCCTGCCACATTAGTGAATTACTGCATGAATTCTAATAATTTGGGGGTGGAGTCTTTTGGGTTTTCCACATAAAGTATCATGTCATCTTCAAAGAGAGAGAGTTTGACTTCTTCTTTGCCCATTTGAATACCTTTTATTTCTTTTTGTTGTCTGATTGCTGAGTAAGAATTCTAGTACTATGTTGAACAATAGTGGTGAGAGTCGGCATCCTTGTCATGTTCCTGATCTTAAGGGAAAAGTTGTTCTCAGCTTATCCCTGTGGAGAACGATATTCACTGTGGGCTTTTCATGGATGGTTTTTATGATATTGAGGAATGTTCGTTCAACCCCTATACTTTGAAAAGTTTTATTTAGGAAAGGATGCTGTGTTTTGTTGAATGCTTTGTCTGCATCAATTGAGAGGATCTTGTTGAGCATTTTGGCATCCATAGTCATCAGAGATTTTTTTTATGCTCATCTGCTAATAGCATATTACTGGATTCTCTACATATAATAGTGCTCTAAGGTTTCCTTTTAAAATAAATTTTTCTAAGTAAAAAGGTTTATTGATTTAAACAAAAATATTAAGTATAATCATATGGGTAAAACTTTGAATGTTTATTTCTTTATTGCCTGTCTTTATAAACAAGAATGTAAGTTTTTTTAGGAGAAGGACTTTTGTCTGTCTTACGCACTACTGTATTCCCAGTTCCTAAACATGCAGAAGGTGCCTAATAAATGTTGTTGGATTAAGGTTAAAAGAACGGATGAACTTCTGGGTTCTGGTCTGGCATATAAAGAGATTGGAAGTTGTCACTCTCTCCCTCACAATAAGAAAAAAAAGCTGAACAAATTGAAAACCATCTCTTTTTAGATTCACACAAGAACTGAATTCACACGGCAAACTGCAGTCTGCAAAATTGGAGACACTAAGGCAGATAGATGGAATCACATTGTACTAGAGCAGAAGTCCAGGAGCAAAAACATCCAATAAGTACAGGGGAGTGAAAAGCTAAATCCTAAGAGATTAATTGCTGGAGGCTTAATATGTACAAAGGGGAGCCCACACACGCTTTTGTGAATTTTGCCTCCAGTAGACATACTAGGATAGCACAGGGAAGATCTGAGAAAAAATACCTTCCCATTTCTTGCAGGGGAAGGGGGGAAATATTTATTTTATTTTATTTTATTTTATTTTATTTTATTTTATAGTTTGTAATAATAATTTATTATTATGTTATGTTAGTCACTATACAGTACATCCATAGATTTTTTTTATTATATTATGTTAGTCACCATACAGTACATCCCAGGTTTTTGATGTAAAGTTCGATGATTCATTAGTTGTGCATAACACCCAGTGCACCATGCAATATGTGCCTTCCTTACTACCCATAGTTTTTGATGTAGTGTTCATGATTCATTACTTGTGTATAACACACAGTGATCCATGCAATATGTGCCCGTCTTAATACCCATCCCCGGCCTAACCCAATTCCCCACCCCAACCCGTCTGAAGCCGTCAGTTTGTTTCCCAGAGTCCATAGTCTCTCATGGTTCATTCCCTATTCTGTTAACCCCCCTTCATTGTTCCCTTCTTTCGTCTACTGAGCTCCCTGCTAAATTCCTTATGGTCCATAATGAGTGAAACCATATGATAATTGTCTTTCTCTGCTTGACTCATTTCGCTTAGCATTATCTCCTCCAGTCCCCTCCATATTGCTGCAAATGTTGTGTAATCGTTCTTTCTGATGGCTGAGTAATATTCCGTTGTATAAATGGAACACACCTTTTTAATCCAGTCATCTATTGAAGGGCATCTTGCCTCCTTCCACAATTTAGCTATTATGGACAATGCTGCCATGAACATTGGGGTGCATATGGCCCTCCTCTTCACTACATCTGTATCTTTGGGGTAAATACCCAGAAGTACAACTGCTGGGTCATAGGGTAGTTCTACTTTGAACTTATGAAGGGACTCCACACTGTTTTCCAAAGTGGCTGTACCAACTTGCATTCCCACCAACAGTGTAAGAGGGATCCGCTTTCTCCACATCCTCTACAACATTTGTTGTTTCTTGACTTGTCCATATAAGCAGTTCTAATTATTTGTATTTGTGTGTGTATAATTATATATATAAATACTATATAATTATATATACATTATATATATTATATATAATAATTTTGTATTTGTCTTTCTCTGACTAACTTATTTTGGTTAGCATAATACACTCTAGCCCCATCCACCTCATTGCAATAGTCCATTATACAATGTTTTATTACATATATAACATATATATATCACTTTATATGCATATATATTCATATATATGCATATATTCCATTAAACACACACACACACACCACATCGTTATCCATTCATCTCTTGATGAACATCTGTGTTCTTTCCATATTTTCACTTTTGTGAACTTTGCTGCAATAAACATGTGGTTGCATGTGCCCCTTTGGATCACTTTCCTTTTACCCTTTAGGTAATTGCTGGATCATATGGTAGATCTACTTTTAAATTTTTAAGGAACCTCCATACTGTTTTTTAGAGTGGCTGTACCAGTTTGCATCCCCACCAACAGTGTAAGAAGGTTCCCCTTTGAGGTAAATACCCAGTAGTGCAATTGCTGGGTCATAGGGTAGCTCTATTTTTAATATTTTAAGGGAATTCCACACTGTTTTCCAAAGTGCCTGTACCAACTTGCATTCCCGCCAACAGTGTAAGAGGCATCCCCTTTCTCCACATCCTCTTCAACATTTGTTGTTTCCTGCCTTGTCAGTTTTTGCCATTCTAACTAGCGTAAGGTGGTATTGCAATGTGGTTTTGATTTGAATTTCCCTGGTGGCTAATGATTTTGAACATTTTTTCACTGTATGTTAGCCATTTGTATGTCTTCATTGGAAAAGTGTCTGTTCATATCTTCTGCCCATTTTATGATTTGTTTATGTTTCTCGCATATTGAGTTTGAGAAGTTCTTTGTAGATCTCTGATACCAGTCTTTTATCTGTAGTGTCATTTGCAAATATCTTCTCCCATTCCGTGGGCTGCCTCCTCCTTTTTTTGACTGTTTCCTTGGCTATGCAGAAGCTTTTGATCTTGATGAAGTCCCACAAGTTCATTTTTGCTTTTGTTTCTCTTGCCTTTGGAGATGTGTCATGAAAAAGGTTGCTGTGGCCAATGTCATAGAGGTTGCTGCCTATGCTCTCCTCTAGGATTTTGATGGATTCCTGTCTCACATCGAGGTCTTTCATCCATTTAGAGTTTATCTTTGTGTATGGGGTGAGAGAGTGGTCAAGTTTCATTCTTTTGCATGTAGCTGTCCAATTTTCCCAGCACTATTTATTGAAGAGACTGTCTTTTTTCCACTGGATGTTTTTTCCTGCTTTATCAAAGATTAGTTGCCCAAAGAGCCGAGGGTCCATTTCTGGGTTCTCTATTCTGTTCCATTGGTCTATGGGTCTGTTTTTGTGCCAGTACCATGCTGTCTTTGTGATCACAACTTTGTAGTACAGCTTGAAATCTGGCTACTTGATGCCCCAAGCTTTGTTTTTCCTTTTCAACAATTCCTTGGCAATTCAGGGCCTTTTTTGGTTCCACAAATATTTAAGGGCTGTTTGTTCCAGTTCTTAAAAAATGTCATTGATATTTTGATCGGAATAGCATTGAAAGTGTACATTGCTCTGGGTAGTATGGACATTTTAACTATGTTAATTCTTCCTTCTTTTTGTGTCTTCTTCAATTTCTCTCAAGAGTGATCCATAGTTTCTAGAATATAAAAAGAATGAGAGAATAAGGAGGAAAACACAATGGTCCAAAACCTATGGGACACTGCAAAGGTAGTCCTAAGGGGAAAATACATAGCCATCCAAGCCTCACTCAAAAGAATAGAAAAATCTAAAACGCAGTTTTTATATTCTCACCTCAAAGAAGCTGGAACAGCAACAGAGGGACAGGCCNGACTGGAACAGCGATAAAGGTACAGGCCTAATCCACCCACGAGAAAGCAGTTGATCAAGATTAGAGAAGGGAGCAATGAATTAGAAACTAGGAGCACAGTAGAGCAGATCAACAGAACTAGAAGCTGGTTCTTTGAATGAATAAATAAAATTGACAAACCACTGGCAAGACTTATCCAAAAGAATAGAGAAAGGACCCAAATTAATAAAATTATGAATGAAAAGGAAGAGGTCACAACCAACACCAATGAAATTAGAAGTATTATTAGAAACTCTTTTTTTTAAAGATTTTATTTATTTATTTGACAGAGATAGAGACAGCCAGCGAGAGAGGGAGCACAAACAGGAGGAGTGGGAGAGGAAGAAGCAGGCTCATAGCAGAGGAGCCTGATGTGGGCTCGATCCCGTAACACCGGGATCATGCTCTGAGCCGAAGGCAGTCGCTTAACCGCTGTGCCACCCAGGCACCCCGGATTATTAGAAACTCTTATCTAAAAGTGCTCAACATTCGCAAATCTATCAGTGTAATTGATTTAATCAACAAGAGAAAAGCCAAAAATCATATGATCCTCTCAATAGATGCAGAAAAAGCATTTGACAAAATACAGCAACCTTTCCTGATTAAAACCCTTCAGAGTGTAGGGATAGAGGGTACATTCCCCAATTTCATAAAAACCATCTATGAAAAGCCTACAGCAAATATCATTCTCAATGGGGAAAAGCTGGAAGCCTTTCCCTTAAGATCAGGAACACGACAAGGATGCCCACTCTCGCCACTATTATTCAACATAGTACTAGAAGTCCTTGCAACAGCAATCAGACAACAAAAAGGCATAAAATGTATCCAAATAGGCAAAGAAGTCAACCTGTCTCTCTTCACAGATGACATTATACTTTATATGGAAAACCCAAAAGAATCCACTTCCAAACTACTACAAGTTATAGAGCAATTCAGTAATGTGGCAGGATACCAAATCAATGCTCAGAAATCAGTTGCATGTCTATACAAAAACAATGAGACTGAAGAAAGAGAAATTAGGGAATCCATCCCATTTACAATAGCACCAAAAATCATACGTTACCTTGGAATTAACTNCGTTACTTTGGAATTAACCAGAGACGCAAAGGATCTATATTCTAGAAACTACAAATCACTCTTGAAAGACATTGAAGAAGACACAAAAAGATGGAAAAACATCCCTAGTTTTTTATGTAAAGTTCCATGATTCATTACTTGCATATAACACCCAGTGCACCATGCAATATGTGCCCTCCTTAATACCCATCACCAGCCTATCCCATTCCCCCACCCCCTCCCTCTGAAGCTCTCAGTTTGTTTCCCAGAATCCATAGTCTCTCATGCTCTCATGGTTCATTCCCCTTTCTGTTTACCCCCTTCTTCTTCCCTTTCTTCTCCTACTGATCTTCCTACTTCTTTTTTTTTTTTTTAAAGATTTTATTTATTTATTCGACAGAGATAGAGACAGCCAGCGAGAGAGGGAACACAAGCAGGGGGAGTGGGAGAGGAAGAGGCAGGCTCATAGCAGAGGAGCCTGACGTGGGGCTCGATCCCATAACGCCGGGATCACGCCCTGAGCCGAAGGCAGACGCTTAACCGCTGTGCCACCCAGGCGCCCCTGATCTTCCTACTTCTTATGTTCCAAAAATGAGTGAAATCATATGATAATTGTCTTTCTCTGCTTGACTTATTTCACTTAGCACTACCTCCTCCAGTGCCATCCATGCTGTAGCCAATGTTGAGAAATCGTTCCTTTTGATGGCTGAGTAATATTCCATTGTATATATGGACCACAGCTTCTTAATCCAGTCATCTGTTGAAGGGCATCTCTGTTCCTTTCATGATATTTGCTACTGTGGACAATTGCTATGAACATTGGGGTGCATATGGCCCTTCTCTTCACTACGCCTGTATCTTTGGGGTAAATACCCAGTTGTGCAATTGCTGGATCATAGAGTATCTCTATTTTGAACTTTTTAAGGGACCCAGTCAATCTGTTTTCTAATTTTTAAAAAGATCATCTTTGTGTGGGTCCAGATTACAGGTTTTCTTCTCTCCCTGGGGTGGAGGAAAGAGGGTGACAGTTGTTACATAAATAAAATTAATTAAAATATTGTCCTGTTTAATTGAATCAGATAGTAAAGCTTTAGAAGTCTTTATACTGACTATGAAATAGAAATATTGATTTGTGGAATTAATAGAGTTTTATTGCTTGGAAAAGGTCGTTCTGACCTCTTTTTTGTATAAATGAAAACAAACAAACACTGAGACCTAGAGAGTAAATAACTTGTCTAAGATAATACAGGGGATTCTTGACAGCACCAGGACTAAAACCAAGAAGCCTGATTCCCATGAGGTATTATTTCCACCATACCTTGTTTATAGTTGGTTCTTGAGGTCAGTACTATGAAAAATTGGACAAGTCTGCAAGTCCCAGTTATGACATTGTCTTTATGGAAACATCAGACTCAGCTTACATTTGTTTTGCCTATGTGTGCCTTTTCCAGAAAATTGTTTTGCCCAAGGTCTGAGGATTGTCTATGTTTTTAATGTGGAATGGGGGTGCTTACCAGGGGGAGATGATGCCAACTTTATACAAATTGTTATGTAAAAAATTAAATGCTCTACAGTTTCTTGAGGTTCATTTCCTGGATAGTTAATGGGGAAAAGGTGCCCAGGTTAACAGGGAAAACTCCCTAAATGCCAGACGCCAGGGCACGGTAAGGAGATATCCCAGGGACATGGTCACTGCTAGGGTTTCTCTCTTTTTCTCTCCAGGACCATTGTACCAAGTGCCAACTCTTTTCCAGGCTGGCAGGTACATGGATGCCCTGTGCTCTTGGAACCTTTTGATCCTGCAGCCAAATGTTAATAATGTGCACATTTACTGGCCTGAAAGGGCAGGTTCTATTTTGACCTCTTCATACTCTACCTCTTGCATATTCTAGCATAGTCCCTTTTCTGACCGATAGGAGGAGAGAGACAAATGTTTGCAAAAGGAAGTTCATTTTGGGGAGATTGTGGCTCATGGACTGCCAGGATTATGAGGCAGAAGACATTTATTTTTTTAGTTGGGTGAAGAGGGGTCCTCCCTTACCAAAGTAGTCACTAATTCTCTCTTATTCTCCTCCAGCATCTCTGACTCCTTGTACCTACAGTGATGATACCATGGTTTGGGATCCTGGCACTGTTGCTTATTAGTTGAGTAGCTTTAGGTAAGGGGCTTTACCTTTCTTCCAGTTCAAACCTTCCAATGGCTTTTCAGCCTAAATGGAATAATTTTGGAAGTCCTGAAAATGGCCTACAGAGACCCTACATGATCAGATACTCTCTAACTTCATCTCCTACTCTTTCCCTGTTGCTCATTCCACTCTAGGCATGCTGGCTTCCTTGCTTCTTTAAACACACAGGTGCCCTCTTGAGGTAGTCCTTGAACCTGTGATCTCCCTTGCATGGAATGCTCTGCTCTCAAATAATGAATGGCTTATTCCTTCACTTCTTTCAGGCTGCTACTTAAATGCCACTTTATCAGAAAGGCTCTTGTTAATCTCAAATAGCATTCCTTGTTTCTCTCAATACTCTTATCCTGGTTTATTTTGCTACATAACATTTATCCTCATCTGACAAATATTTTGTCATTTGTTTATTGTCTGTCTCTCCTCTCTAGAGCTTATTTTTTCCCGTGGCATCTACAATAACTGGCACATAATAGGTACTCAATAAATAGATATTGAATGAACATATGGATGAAGGAATGAATGGAATCTCCAAGAGCCATTGTGAAATTTCAATGAAATAATATACATAACCATGATTAGGAAACAGTAATGTATAGATTTCTGTTTTTGTGTGTGCGTGTGTGTTTCCTGCATTGGATTCTCTATTTTGTTGTGGTTATTGTGTTTTAGAAAGGGAGAGAGGGGGTATAGGGCAGAGGGAAAGGAAGAATGGGAATCTCAAGCAGGCTCCACACCCAGCATGGAGCTCAATGCAGGTCTCCATGTCACAACCTTGAGATCATAACCTGAGCCAAAATCAAGAGTCAGATGTTTAACTGATTGAGCGACCCTGGCACCCCATTCCATTTTTTTTGTGTGGTCCTCTATCCATGCAGATGCTCAAGTCTTTGGCCCTTGGACTAGTTCAGGTAATTTGTTGTCTTGTGTATATTCATCTCTCTCTTCAATTTATATTTCAAACTCATGTTCATAATTGCTGGAGGACATGTCTGTTTGTATACTCTGATATCTCAAACACAACCTATTTAAAATGGGCTTCCTCTATTTTTCCTTGCCTCTTTCTACAGAAGCTGCTACACTATGCCCTTATTAAGGGTGTTTTCACTTATTCCCCATCCTACCCTGGCTCTAAACCTTTCTATTTCTCTCTTCTGTCTTTGACAATCAATCAATATATCTTATCAAGTCTTCTTTTGTCCTGTCAGATTCCTTTTATTCCTTTCTGTTTCCTTGATCCAGGTTTTTATACTCTTTAGTCTGGGTTAATGAAACAATATTCCATACTTTTCTGTCTTCAGTCCTTCCAGCCCATAATGTGAGGTTAAATCTTCCTAATATCAAGCACTTCAGCCCTCAAGAACCCACAGTGTCCCTGTTGTAAAAGAGTAGTCTGTCATCAAAAGCATAAGGAGTTGTCAGAAAGATGGCCTGGATTCTGGTACTGACCCTTAGAAGTGGGCACTATGATAGGAAGGGGAAAGCCACAGCACTTTAGACTAGACCACTCTACTAAGGCTTAACAATTTAAGATATATTAATTTCCTTCTGTGGCCCAAGCATTAGCCTTAGCTTTTCCATCTGCAAAATGAAGAGATTGGACCAGATAAGTGGCTTACATTTTTTATAGCAATGGTATCCCATGTTGCAAAGAAATCTGACCCAGAAGCAAATATGCAAAATAAGTAAAAACAGACTTTTTATATATTTTCTTCCGGTAATCCCTCTGTGATCTCTTCTGTCCCAAGATCTCACATTTCTGAATTCCTCTAACACATAGTCTGTAAATATAAATTTGGACTTGATTATTCACTATCTTGATATATTTTTTTTTCAGTTTCACTTATATGTTTTATATACTCTGCTAGACTGTAAACTTTTTAAGAGCAGGTAATTTGTATTGCTCATAAGGCAGGAAACCTCATAATAATATGGCAGTTTATAGTTTACAAAGTAATTTGCTCTCTATGATCTTACTTGCACCCCAAGAAAATCTTGTAAAGGTGACAGAACAGAAAAGTTATATCCATTTTGTTAAAAAGGATATTAAGAGGGAAAGTAACTTTCTTAAGTCACATAGCAGAGAAGAAATTCAAGCCCCTTTCTCCTGACAGTTTGTTGTGATTTTACTACTCTATAGTGAATATAGTAGAGTCCTGCTCAATGTTTGTTGACTTGACCAAAAACAAGAAAAGTTAGCATGAAGCAATGGCTCAGCTTTAATGTCTTCCTGAGCCCATGCCTGGCTAAACACATAGAACACACACTCAATCTTGTTCAATGTATTTTTATTCCTTTGTACCTATGAGACATAGGCAAATTGTTATTGTGGAAATCTCTGCACACCAATTTTACTGATACCTGTAACATTAAAGTACCCACTTGTCAATTTTACTTGAAATCCAGGTCATTGCTTTCATCTAAAATCTAGATCATGGAAATCCCCACTTATCAATTTCACCTAAAATGGGCATCATTAAAATTCTCAAACATCAATTTCTCTAAAGATGTGCATAATTTAAATCCAACAGGTCAATTTGTTTTGCTGCTATCCCCTGCCACTTCCTTAGCCAAATAAATCTCCTGAGATTATATGTATGGGCCAGAGTGGGTACTGCTTTTTAATTTTCCTGATTGTCTCTGGAAGATGTTGATCTAAATATTTCAGTAATCTAATAGTAAGGAAATATCTGTCTTGCTGTGTGTGTCTGTGCATATGTACGTGTTTAATGAGTGAGTATGGAACAGAAAACAGAAAGAATGGGGGAGGGGAGGAGAAGTAACCAAGGCCCAGGACATTGAGCCCCTAAAATCACCAGTTTTGAGTTATCCAGAACTGGCTGTCATTTTATGCTTCCTTTTCTCCTACTTAATTTTATCAGAGGGCACTGAGTTGCCTGCACATGCTCTGAGCAATATCCCAGAGGGCATAGCAATGCTAGCTCAATGCAAAACACCTTCAATCACAATGCCAAAGATCAGCAGGACTGTCAGGGCTCTCTGAAACTGCAGAGTTGGACCCCTTCATTTTAGAATTGAAGAGGCCAAGACACAAAGAAGAAAAGGGGCTTGTTCAAGATCACACAGCAAAATTAGAATCTTTCTGTATTCTCTTCCTAATAACAATAATCTAACTTTTATACTTAATTAAATCATGTATGTATGTTTATATGTATATGTGTATTTTTCTGTATGTATCATATATTATATACATAATCTTTCTAACTAGAATATTATTTTTTATCCTTATTATTATTCTCTTTTCCACTCCATCCCAGTGTCTCTTTTACCACTATTACTTAGTAGAATCAAAACCCAGAATACGTAATTGCAAGAAAATATGTCCACAGTCAATATAAAACAGGTCTTTTGCTATGAAAAAAATCAAAGTTTCACTAAATAAGATCTTTTTGGGGCTTCTGTTTCTTTGAAATATTTGTGTGTGTGTATGTGTGTTCACTTCCTTTGAGATAAGAGACTATGATGCTTATGTTTAACGTTAAGGAGTTTAAGTTTCTCTAATAGCAATAGATTTATATAAAGCACTCTCATCAGTAACATAGCTGAAACCTCAGAAAATTTCTGTACTATTTCCACACATTTGTCCTCAGTCTGGCTTGATTATTGCTTTTTCTTTGCCAGCCTTAACTCTTCTGATCTGAATACTAGCATTTAGACTTCCCTTGCCTTTGGGCTTGGTTTAATATACAGGTAGTTTTCTTCTCAAGATATTTGCAAGCCTACAACTAGCCAGGCTTCCCAGGGGCCTCCTGTCTACCTTTTGCCTAAGGTGAGACAATTCAGCTGGAGAATCTTTGCTCCTTTCCTTAACCCACCTAAAAAACAAAACAAAACAAAACAAAAAACCTGTTCTGCAACATTTCTTGATCACATCTCAGAATCAAGAAGTGTTTGATGATGTCCAGCTAGAAGCCCAACTGTTGCTCTTGGCATCGTTTGGGAGTTTATGATCACCTCTATCTTTCCCCTTAGTATCGTTAAGGGCCCCTTAACAAAGTTAGAGCTGCTGTATAAGGTTGCACAGACTGTGCTCTATAAAACTCTAGGGAGTGTCAGTCACCTAGATGTCAATGTGAATGGTGTCCCTTGGAGTTGAGCAACGTACTAGCCCTCTGAGAGTCTTGGGAGCTAGAAAGGTCCCAAGGGAGCCCAAATGGTTTGTATAGCAAGCAAAGATTCTGCATTCTTCTTATGTACTTCCATAATGCTGAAAGCAGATGGGGAGGAAATGAGACAACCCCCACATCCCCTTTGTGCAGAAGCAACAGTAATAATGGATATACCTTAACTTCCCTTTCCTCTTACAGTCTCAATCATCGCTAACAGTCCCCACACAAGACTAAAAGAGAGCTCAAGACAGGGAAGACTTCTTTCTTCTTCTTTAAGTCTATTGCCCCAATATATTTTCATTTCTTAATCAAGGTAATGCCCCTGCCAACCATCTTTAGAATTCTCTGCACAAGATATGGCTCTTTCAGAAGCAGGAGAAATGTTTCCCTGGTTGACATTTTAGTGTGGATTAAACAAAAGTGTTTAATAATGTAACATCATAGCTCTATCCACTAACATTTTAATTCCTTTAATGTTTACTTCTTTACCATTTCATGGTTAATAACAGTCTATACTTTCCACACCTCTAAGACACTTGCCCACTGGGATGGATAGTTCTGTTGATTAGGAACACACTTCTTCCAGGATGTGATTGTGAAATGCAGTAAGGAACTTCAACCAACCAGAGAAGGCCCTCCTCTAGGAGGAATCCTTTGGATTCATAGCCAATCATGATTCTGGAATGGAAGACATAGGGGAGAGATAGATAAGTTCCCCAATATGGTTAATCAAATATTTAACCACTGATTGGCTAGTGTCAGGACCACTGAAGCTAGTTTCTGTGATAACTTGAGAAGGAGTGACCACTTTGCAGAAAATCCTGCAGGGGAGAGCCTGCCCACTGAGGTCACAGCACCTGAACTACAGGCTTATTTTATATGAAGAAATACTTGTTTTGGTATATGACTCACTCCCAGAGTTGTGAGAAAGGAACTGCTTCAGCAATGGTGTGGACACAACCCAGAGTCACAGAGCCTGGGCCTAATGCCAAGATGTGGTGCTCAGAAGAATGCAAGACGTGAAAAGCCTTTGAGGTCATTTTTCTTTGCTCAGGAGTCAGTAAACTAGTCCCCTTCCTCTTCTTACTCTCATCTTTCTGCCTACTGGGTAATTAAAAAAACAATATGTTCTTTATTTTTTCCTCCTATTTTCGATTTATTAGTTCTTCTAGTTGGAATACTGGGCAGGGCAGTCTGCACCTTTTTAGTTCTGAGTTTTGTTGTAATAGATGAACTTGTCAATATGCTAGTCAAGACCTCTTTAGGCAGGAAAACCAAGAAGTAGCAAACTAGAGAAACCCTTCCTGGTCCCAACAAACACACACAAACACACACACACAGACACTCCAAGGTGCACACAAATGCAGTTTAGTACAGGAATCTAGAAATGGAAAACCTAGCTTGGAGAGGATGGCAAGACACCAAATCACCATTCAGTACCTTGCTGGCTTGACTAGGGACACACAACCACAGATGGCAGTAAATTCTTCGATCTTGGCTGCAATAACTTCTTGCAAGAAATGTGTCTAAAGGCAAAGGAAACAAAAGCAAAAATGTACTGCTGGGATTTCATGAAGATAAAAAGCTTCTGCATGGCAAAGGAAACAGTCAACAAAACTAAAAGAAAACCTACAAAATGGGAGAAGATATTTGAAAATGGCACTACAGATAAAGGGCTGGTATCCAAGATCTATAAAGAACTTCTCAAACTCAACACACACACAAAAAAACAAAGAATCCAGTCAAGAAATGAGCAGAAGATATGAACAGACACTTCTCCAAAGAAGCCGTACAATTGGCCAGCAGACACAAGAAAAAAATGCTCAACATTACTTATCATCAGGGAAATAAATACATATCAAAACCACAATGAGATATGACCTTACACCAATTAGAATGGCAAAAATTAATAAGAGAGGGAACAATAAATGTTGGTGAGATGTGGAGAAAGGGGAACACTCTAAACACCATTGGTGGTAACACAAGCTGGTACAGCCAGCCTGGAGGTTCCTCGGGATATAAAAGATAGAGCTACCCTATGACCCAGCAATTGCACTACTGGATATTTACCCCAAAGATACAAATGTAGTGAAAAGAAGGAGTACCTACACCCCAATGTTCATAGCAGCAGTGTCCACAATAGACAAACTGTAGAAGGAGCCAAGATGTCCTTCAACAGATGAATGGATAAAGAAGATGTGATATATATATATATATATATAATATATATATATATATATATATACACAATGGAATACTACTCAGCCATCAGAAAGAATGAATACCTACCATTTACATTGACATGGATAAAACTAGAGGGAATTATGCTAAGTAAAATAAGTCAATCACAGAAAGACATCTGTCATATGGTTTCACTCATACGTGCAATATAAGAAATAGTGTAGAGAACAATTGGGGAAGGGGGAGGAAAACTGAATGGGAAGAAGTCAGAGAGGGAGACAAGCCATATGAGACTCTTGACACCAGGAAATAAACTGAGGGCTGCAGAAAGGGAAGTGGGTGGGGGGATGGGTAACTGGGTAATGGTCATTAAGTAGGGTGTGTGATGTGATGAGCACTGGGTGTTATATGCAACTAATAAATCATTGAACCTTATATAAAAAACTAATAATGTTGGATAATTGAATTTAAATTAAAAATAAAACAAAAACAAAAAAATCCAAAAAATATGGTTTATTTTTTAAAAAGGAATTGCTAATGTATTTACTTCTCCGAGATCTTGTACAAGTCTATCTTTTTTTGGACCATACTTGTCAATTTCATCTTTTTTTAAACTGAATGTATAGTTATATTACAGAATAAGTGCTCTTTTAAAAAATTATTCCTTGAATATTGAATTCACTTATAAATGACATAATCTCTTCTACTTAAGCCCTTGACAAAACCATATGTTACATATGGCCATGACTTACCCTTTGTTAAAAAAAATCAGACTTCTTTTTGTGATAACTGTAGATTCACATGCAGATTTAAGAAATAATGAAGGGACATTTCACAATGTTTATTCTTCCAATCCATGAACATGCAATGTTTTTCCATCTCTTTGTGTCTTCCTCAACTTCTTTTATAAGTGTTCTATAGTTTCTAGAGTATAGATCTTTTATATCTTTGGTTAGGTTTATTCCTAGATATCTTATGGTTTTCAGTGCTACTGTAAATGGAATCGATTCCTTAATTTGTCTTTCATCAGTCTCATTGTTAGTGTATAGAAATGCAACTGATTTTTGTGCATTGATTTTCTATCCTGCCACATTACTGAATTGCTGTATGAGTTCTAGTAATTTGGGGGGTGGTGGAGTCTTTTGGGTTCTCCACATAAAGTATCATGTCATCTGTGAAGAGAGAGAGTTTGACTTCTTCTTTGTCAATTTGAATACATTTTATTTCTTTTTGTTGTCTGATTGCTGTTGCTAGGACTTCTAGTACTATGTTGAACAATAATAGCGAGAGTGGGCATCCTTGTCATCTTCCTGATCTTAAAGGAAAGGCTCTCAGCTTCTCCCCATTGAGAATGATATTCACTGCGGGCTTTTCATAGATGGTTTTTATGATATTGAGGTAGGTTCCCTCTATCCCTACATTGTGGAGCGTTCTAATCAAGAAAGAATGCTGTATTTTGTCTAATGCTTTCTTTGCATCAATTGAGAGGATCATATGGTTCTTGTACCTTCTTTTGTTTATGTGATCTATTACATTGATTGCTTTCTGAATGTTGAACTACCCTTGCATCCCAGGAATAAACCCCACCTGGTTGTTATGAATAATCCTTTTAATGTACTGTTGGATCCTTTTGGCTAGGATCTTGCTGAGTCTGACAAATAAAATTATTTAAGGGCAGAGCCCTCATTTAAAGTACTCCCCAGATAGGTCTCCCAAATCGAAAAGAGTCAAAATTTGTATCCTGAGTCTTTTTGTTTATGTCTTGTGTATTTAAACATAAACAACCAATATTTTTAAACGCCACCCCCCCACACACACGAAAGAAATAATGAAGAGAGATCTTTTGTACTCCTTACTGGGTCTCCCTAATGGTGACATCTTGCATAAATATAATACAATATCACAACCAGAATTAGTGCTTATACAATTAGCCTTATTCAGATTTCATCAGTTTTACATGCACTCAAGTGTGTGTATGTGTGCGTGTGTGTGTGTGTGGTAATTAAGTTCTATTTAATTATACACATGTGTAGATTTGTGTAATCAACACAACAACTATGCCATAGAACAGTTACATAAAAAGATCCCTCATGCAACCTTTTTATAGTCAGTCACCACGATTGCACTCACCTCCCTAACCACTGGAAATGACTAATCTTTATAACATTGTTATGTCAGAAACGTTATAGAATTGGAATCATGCACAATGTACCTTTTGGGATTGCCTTATTTTTCCCTCAGTATAATCCCCTCTAGGTTCATCCAAGTTGTGTGTATATTGATAGTTTGTTTCTTTTCATTCCTGAGTTGCATTCTATGGTTTGGATGCGACACTGTTGGTTTACCATTCATATGTTGTTTCTTTCTTTCTTTGCATGGTTTTATTATGTTGTTAGCCACCATACAGTACATCATTAGTTTTTGATATAGTGTTCAACGATTCATTAGTTGCATATAACACTCAGTGCGCATTACAACACATGCCCTCCTCAATATCCATTATCCAGTTACCCTACCCCCATCCCATCTCCTCAGAAACCCTCAGTTTGTTTCCCAGAGTCCACAGTCTCTCATGGCTTGTCTTCTTCTCTGATCCCCCTTTCATCAGTTTTCCCTTCCTTCTCCTAATATCCTCCATGGTATTCCTTATGATCCACATAAGAGTGAAACCATATGATAATTGTATTTCTTTGCTTGACTTATTTCACATAGCATAATCCTCTCAAGTTCTATACATTCTGAACTGAAAGGCAGGCATGCATCCTCTCTAATGGTTAAGTAATATTCCATTGTATATATGAACCACATGTTCTTTATCCATTCATCTGTTGAAGGACATCTCGGCTCCTTCTACAGTTTGGCTATTGTGGACATTGCTGCTATGAATGTTGGGGCAGATGTGCCCCTTCTTTTCACTAAATCTGTATCTTTGGGGTAAACCATAGGCCAGACTTATCCAAAATTAAAGAGAAAGGACCCATTAATAAAATTAAGAATGAAAGGGAAGAGATCAAAACTAATACCAAGGAAATAGAAACAATCATCAGAAACAGTTATCAACATCTATATGCCAATAAATTAAGCAACCTGGAAGAAATGGATGCCTTCCTGGAAACCTATAAACTACCAGGACTGAAACTGGAAGTGATTGACATCCTAAATAGGCCAATATTCAGTAACGAGATTGAAGCAGTGATCAAAAATCTCCCGAAAAACAAGAGTGCAGGGCCTGATGGTTTCCCTGGGGAATTCTACTAAACACTCAAAGAAGAAATAATACCTATTCTTCTGAAGCTGTTTGAAAAAATAGAAAGAGAAGGAAAACTTCCAACTCATTCTACGAGGCCACAATCACCTTGATCACCAAACCAGGCAAACACCACATCAAAAAGTAGAAGTACAGACTGATATCACAGATGAATATGGATGCCAAAATCCTCAACAATATCCTAGCTAATAAGATCCAATAGTATGTTAATAGGATTATCCATCACAACCAGGTGGAATTCATCCCTGGGTTTGAAGGGTGGTTCAACATTCGCAAATCAATCATGTGATAGAATACATTAATAAGAGAAGAGACGAGAATCATATCATCCTCTCAATTGATGTAGAAAAAGCATTTGACAAAATACAGCATCCTTTCCTGATTAAAACCCTTCAGAGTGTAGGGATAGAGGATACAATCCTCAACTTCATAAAAACTATCTATGCAAAGCCCACAGGGAATATAATTCTCAATGGGTAAAAGCTGAGGGCCTTTCCCTTAAGATCAGGAAGATGACAAGGATGCCCACTCTCGCTATTATTGTTCAACATAGTACTAGAAGTCCTAGCAACAGCAGACAACAAAAAGAAATAAAGTGTATTCAAATTGACAAAGAAGAAGTCAAACTCTCTCTCTTCACAGATGACATGATACTTTATGTGGAGAACCCAAAAGACTCCACCACCCCCCAAATTACTAGAACTCATACAGCAATTCAGTAATGTGGCAGGATAGAAAATCAATGCACAAAAATCAGTTGCATTTCTATACACTAACAATGAGACTGATGAAAGAGAAATTAAGGAATCAATTCCGTTTACAATAGTACCAAAAACCATAAGATACCTAGGAATAAACCTAACCAAAGAGGTAAAGGATCTATGCTCTAGAAACTACAGAACACTGATGAAAGACATTGAGGAAGACACAAAAAGATGGAAAAATATCCCATGCTCGTTGATCAGAAGAATAAACGTAGTTAAAATGTCTATGCTACTCAGAGTAATCTATACTTTCAAAGCCATTGCAATCAAAATACCAATGACATTTTTCAAAGTGCTGGAACAATCATAAAATTGGTGTGGAACCAGAAAAGACCCTGAATCACCAAGGAAATTTTGAAAAAGAAAAACAGAGTTGGGGGCATCGTTGCCTGATCTCAAGCTATACTACAAAGCTGTGATTACCAATGTAGCACGGTACTGGCACTAAAACAGACATAGATCAGTGGAACAGAATAGAGACTCCAGAAATGTACCCTCAAATCTATGGTCAACTAATCTTTGACAAAGCAGGAAAAAAACATCCAATGGAACAAAGACAGTTTCCTCAGTAATTGGTTTGGGAAAATTAGACAGCTATATACAAAAGGATGAAACTCGACCATTCTCTCACACCATACACAAAGATAAATTCTAAATGGATGAAAGACCTTGATATGAGACAGGAATCCATGAAAATCCTAGAGAAGAACATAGGCAGTAATCTCCTCGACATGAGCCAGAGAAACTTCTTTCAGGACACGTCTCCAAAGGCAAGGGAAACAAAAGCAAAAATGAACTTTTGGGATGTCATCAAGATGAAAAGCTTCTGTACAGCAAAGGAGTCAGTCACCAAAGCATAGACGCAACCCACGGAATGGGAGAATAAATTTGCAAATGACACTACAGAGAAAGGGCTGTTATCCAAGATCTATAAAGAACTTCCCAAACTCAACACCCAAGAAACAAATAAATCAAAAAATGGGCAGACAATATGAACAGACACTTTTCCAATGAAGACATTCAAATGGCCAACAGACACATGAAAAAAATGTACAACAATGTACAACGTAAGTAGTCATCAGGAAATTCAAATCAAAACTACATTGAGATACTACCTTAAACCAGTCAGAATGGCAAAAATTGACAAGGCAAGAAACAGCAATTGTTAGAGAGGATGTGGAGAAAGGGGAACCCTCTTACACCGTTGGTGGGAATGCAAGTTGGTACAGCCACTTTGGAAAAAAGTGTAGAGGTTCCTCAAAGAGTTAAAAATAGAGCTACCCTATGTCCCAGCAATTACACTACTGGGTATTTACCCCAAAAATACAAATGTAGTGATATGAAGGGGCACATGCACCCCAGTGTTCATAGCAACAATGTTCACAATAGCCAAACTGTGGAAGAAGCCGAGATGCCCTTCAACAGACAAATAGATAAAGAAGATGTGGTCCATGTATACAATGGAATATTACTCAGTCATCAGAAATAATGATCACCCAATATTTGTATTAACAGGGAGGGAACTGGAGGAGATTATGCTAAGTGAAATAAGTCAAGCAGAGAAAGACATTTATCTTATGGTTTCACTTATTTGTGAACCTTAAGGAATAGCACGGAGGACATTAGAAGGAAGGGAAAAATGAAGGGGGTGGGAATCAGAAGGGGAGAAGATCCATGAGAGACTATGGACTCTGGGAAACAAACTGAGCATTTCAGAGGGGAGGTGGTGGGGGCTGGGTTAGCCTGATGATGGGTAATAAGGAGGGCAGTTACTGCAATGAGCAATGGGTTTTATAGACAAATGATTAATCATGGAACACTACATCAAAAACTAATGAAGTACTCTATGGTGAGTAACATAACCTAATTAAAAATTCTCAAGTGTAATTCCTTCTTTCCCAAAACTGTAGACCCAGAGAAATTACTGATAAGGAAATTGATTGGGTCTCAGCATCCTCTCTAGCCATCCAACTGTTACCAAATAAATCCTAATTATTACCTGCCTGAATTTAGGAGACCTGAAGATGTCCTATCCACAGTGTTTTGGGTAATTTTTCTAGGAGAGGGCCAGGGATAGGTTTTATACTAACTTCAAAAGTGTACATTAGCATATAGCAATAAAACTTCAACTTGTCACGGCAGAAAACTTCTTTTACTCTGTCTTCAGTCCTCCCTGAGAGACTCCAGAAACACAGAATTAGGCATTCAAATAGGAAACACAAAGCTTACTTCCATTTACTCACTGGGGTATGAAAGCCAGTCAGAGGATTCTTCCTAAGCATCTCCTCAAGCTCTTATCACAGTATCAGTATTAAGATTGTTATACTTATGATAATTGTTTCATTAAAGAGTGGCTGGATGTGAGGTCTTGTGCAGAAGCCTATTGAAATGAGGGCTTACTATATGCTGGCTAACTGAACATAATAAAAATATTTAAAAAATAAATGTTTTAAGGTTAAATTAAAAAAAAAAGAAATGAGGGCTTAGCCTTGATGCAGCTGGAAATAGGCAAATTCAGAAGCTTGAATGTTCCTACAATTTGAAGACTGAAGTGCAATTCTTTGGGTAAGGCTGAGGAAGCAGGTGGACATGGTCTGTTAGCTAATAGTTAATGACCAGCCTCTAGACTGCCTCTTCCTCAAAAGATAATAAACCAAACCTCAGGTGTGAGACATCACCTCTCCTAGGGGATCCTTCCCCTGTTAGAAGCTCTAACCAGCCCTGAAGTCTTTAGAACTGTGTCTAAAGGAATGCATGTAAAGAAATAACCTCCCTTCTCTTTCCAGTTTATATACCATGTAATGTATTCAGATGAGATAATGTATATGGACACTAGTATTCAGAAACATTCGGAATGAGCCCTTCCCTGATTTCTGTTTAAATGAGAGGTGTTTAAAGTCTTTTATGGACCTTGACATGCAACTGTAATTGCCAGGTGGTGACTTTAGGCACAGAGGGAAAAAGGTATTTGGAGACGGGAGCTAAACTCATAGTGACAGAGAAACAGGAAGATAATGTGATTGTCTAGGTGAAAGAGTGCCTGAGACCTATGTGGAAGCTGATGACTAAGCTGTCAGCTGAATGACTTTTAAAGCTGAAGCACCTGGGATGTGACTGTGAGTACAGGGAGAAGAATAAAGTGACCTAGTCTTTAAACCTATCCCAAAGTCTATGAGGAAATGTGTTCTAGTGACCTTAGGGACAGAAGCCCAAGGCCAGGACTTCAGGAAGTTGTGGTTCCCATGGAATTGGGAGGGTGACAATCCCTCTTGCAGCCTTTCCTTGGTACACAAGGACTGAGGATTCCATACTGGGAGCCCTAAATGATCCCAAACAACCAGACTGCTTGGAAATCAGGCACCAAGGACCTACTTCCTCAAGAGCAGTAGGGAAAGTTATTATCCTGTTCCCCTCCCCTAGGTCACAGGTATATGGCCAGAAGCCTACTGGAAATGTGTGACTTGATCCCTATGGAGAAAGACCTGGTCAGACCAGAGATGGGAAATCATCAGAGAAGGACATGAGAGAAAAAAGAACTGGTCTGGACCAGGCAGCAATTTTCCATGGACTCCCACAGTCTTGCTCTTTGTGTGATGGAGTAGGGAATAAGACTTGGTTTTCTTTCTAATGCTGGACAGTTGGTTTAGAGAACTTGCCATTAAAAAAGAAAGAAGAAGGAAAGAAGAAAGAAAGAAAGAAGAAGAAAGAAGGAAAGAAAGAAAGAAAGAAAGAAAGAAAGAAAGAAAGACCCACTGCTAGGACTTTTAAACTGCCAACGTCTCTCTTATGGCCAGTTTGGGGCCCAAATATGAAGTTGCTGATGTGTGTCATTGCCCCAGTTCTGTGCTATTGCCTCCCTTAATGTGCCCCTATGGCCATCTAGTAAGTCCTGAATCCTCCATTGTCATCCATTTATTAGAATGAGCCTTTAAGGAAGGAGCTGATAGGCCCTATAAGGGCTCTCTCCAGAAGGTTGAAACACAGTCATCCTCTCCTCTTTTACCCCTTACCTAACCAACTACATTTACACAAGTCTTCCTGGCCCCAATTTTGGTAATCAAAGGTGTTGCTTATGCAACCAAGCAATTTGTTTTCCAACAAATTTGTAAACTGCCCTGAGTGGTCACTGATTCTCTTCCCTTGGAAACAGATCCAGAAAAAATGGCCATCTCCATTCCCAACAGTTTTTTCAATGGAGACTCACAGCTGGCTTTGAGAAAGTAATTGTTAATATCTCACATTCATCTTTTCTACTGTAATTTTTTCTCAGACACAAATAACTTTACACTTGGAAGAAACATTTGCGAATTTCTTGCTTTACATTATTTTACAGTGGGTAGGGAAACAGATGCCCAGACAAAGAAAATGATGTTCCCAAAATCTTACTGCCATTCAGTAACACAATCAAGACTTGAACTCAATTCCCCAGACTCCTAAGTCAAGGTTCTTATTGTGCAAAAATTATCCTTGTAGAGCTTGAACCAAGCCAGCTTCCTACATACATACATAGGAGTAATGCTTGGCCTGACTTTACAGGTATATGTATCTAAGTATAGAAGGCAGGCATGAGAATGCCATGAAGTGGGAGCTGTTATCCAATTAGGGTTAACCAAAGAGCCCAGAATACCGGGTGTCTGTTTAAATGAAGGTCAGCCTGGGAGGAAAGGTAGAGGTAGAGTTTATCCCTCAGGTAGATAGTACATTCCCTGTTCCCCAGGTGCCAATTACATAGTCTTCTTGGGCCTAAGAACAGGGCAGTAGCTCCTGGAGTCATTCTAATATTATCAAAGGTGATGGTGGGGCACCTGGGTGGCTCAACAGGTTAAGCACATCTGACTCTTGGTTTCAGCTCAGGTCATGATCTCATGGGTCATGGGATCAAGTTCCATGCTCAGTGAAGAGTCTGCTTGAAGCTTCTTTCCCTTTGCCCCTCCCCCCATTCTTGTGTTCTCTCTCTCTCTCTTTCTCTCTCTCTCTTTCCTTCTCTCTCTCTCAAATAAATGAATAAACCTTTTAAAAACATGGTGGTATTTAAATTTGGTGCATGAGTTTGGTTGAAGTATTTGGCCCAGTCTAAAGAACTATAGTCACCATGGCTCACCCCCAAACAGCAAAGGGAGATAGGGCATGTTTGTCCTTTTCTCTACTTCCTCCTCCCTCCCTCTCTTTCAGATTATTGGGTTTTGACTGACAAGGATATTTCACCACTTCTTTTGTGGAGTGTTTCCTCCTGTCAGCTCTCCATCGTCATCCCCTCACCCCCAGAAAGACTATGCACCAACAGTGCAGGAGGGTACCATTTTCTCCAAATCCTTGCCAACACCTGTTGTTTCCTATGTTGTTGATTTTAGCCATTCCGACAGTTGTGAGGTAATAACTATTGTAGATCTGCTTTGCATTTCCTGATGGCAAGTAATGTTGAGCATCTTCTCATGTGTCCGTTGGACACCTGTATGTCTTCTTTGGAGAAATATCTGTTCATACTACATCTAAAACTAATGATGTACTATATGTTGGCTAATTGAATTTAGATTAAAAAAATCTGTTCATGGGGCGCCTGGGTGGCACAGCGGTTAAGCGTCTGCCTTCGGCTCAGGGCGTAATCCCGGCGTTATGGGATCGAGCCCCACGTCAGGCTCCTCCGATATGAGCCTGTTTCTTCCTCTCCCACTCCCTGCTTGTGTTCCCTCTCTCGCTGGCTGTCTCTATCTCTGTCGAATAAATAAATAAAATCTTTAAAAAAAAATCTGTTCATGTCTTTTGCCCATTTTAAAATTGGATTGTGTTTTGAGTGTTAAATTTTGTAAATTCTTTATATATTTAGGATACTAACCTTTTATGAAATGTATCATTTGCAAATATCTTCTCCCATTCCATAGGATGCCTTTTCCTTCACTGTGCAGAAGCCTTTTATTTTGATGAAGTCCCAGTAGTTCATTTTTGCTTTTGTTTCTCTTGCCTCAGGAGACATATCTAGAAAAAGCTGATACAGCTGATGTCAAAGAAGTTACTGCCCATGTTTTCTTCTAGGATTTTTATGGTTGCAGGTCTCACATTTAGGTCATTTATTCATTTTGAGTTTATTTGTGTGTATGGTATAAGAAAATGGTCCAGTTTCAGGGCACCTGGGTGGCACAGTCATTAAGCATCTGCCTTTGGCTCAGGGCGTGATCCCACCATTCTGGGATCAAGCCCCACATCAGGCTCCTCTGCTAGGAGCCTGCTTCTTTCCCACTCACCTCTCTTGCTGGCTCTCTCTGTCAAATAAATAAATAAATAATCTTAAAAAAAAGAAAATGGTCCAGTTTCATTCTTCTGCATGCTACTGTCCAGTTTTCCCAACACCATTTGTTGAAGACACTGTCTTTCTTCCATTGGATATTCTTTCTTGCTTTGTTGAAGATTAATAAATCATAGAGTTGTGTGTTCTTTTCTGCTTTTCTATCTTGTTCTATTGATCTATGTGTCTATTTTGTGCTAGAACCATACTGTTTTGATTATGACAGCTTTGTGATGTAACAAAGTCTGGAATTGTGATGCCTCTAGCTTTGCTTTTCTTTTTCAAGGTTGCTTTGGCTATTTGGGGTCTGTTGTGATTCCATACAAATTTTATTTTATTATTTATTTTATTTTATTTTATTTACTTATTTATTTGAGAGAGACAGAGAGCATGAGCGAGTGGTGAAAGGGGAGAGGGAGAGAGAGAGAGAATCTCATGCAGACTCCCCACTGAGCACAGAGCCCGGCATTGGGCTTGATCTCATGACCCTGAGATCATGACCTGAGCAGAAACTAAGAGTTAGAGGCTCAATTGACTGAGCCATCCAGGCACCTCCCATACAAATTTTAGGATTTGTTATTGTTCTATAAAAAACGCTATTGGTATTTTGACAGGGACTGCATTAAATATGTAGATTGCTTTGGATAGTATAGACATTTTAACAAAATTTTTTTAATATTTGTTTTTGGTGTAAATGTAAATGGTGTTGTTTGCTTAATATCTATTTATCTTGCTTCATTCTTTGAATTCTTTGATTCTTTGATTCTTCACTCTTTAGAAATGCAACAGATTTCTGTACATTGATTTAGTATCCTGTGACTTTACTGAATTTGTTTATCAGCTCTAACATGTTCGTGGGAGAGTCTTTTGGGTTTTCGATATATAGTGTCATGTCATCTGCAAATAGTATTTAGCCTCTTCCTTACTGATTTGGATGTCTTTTATTTCTTTTTGTTTTCTGATTGCTAAGCGTAAGACTTCTAGTACTATGTTGAATAGAAGTGGTAAGAGTGGAAATCCTTGTCTTGTTCCTGACCTTAGGGGAAAAGCTTAGTTTTTCCCCATTGAGTATGATATTCACTGTGGGTTTTTCATATATGGCTTTTATCATGTTGAGGTATGTCTCTCCTAAAGCTACTTTGTCAAGGTTTCTTTTTTTTTTATCATAAATGGATGTTGTATTTTGTCAAATGCTTTTTCTCCATCTATTGAAATTTTCATATGGTTCTCATCTTTTCTTTTATTGATGCTTTGGATCACATTGACTGACTTGCAAATATTGAACCACCCTTCCAACACAGGAATAAATCTGTTTGATTGCGACAAATTATTGTTTTGTAGTTTTAAGTTTTTATTTAAATTCTAGTTAGTTAATATACATTGCAATATTAGTTCCAGGTATAGTATTTACTGATTTAACCCTTATATACAAATGCTCATCATGACGAGTGCCCTCCTTAATACCCATCACCCATTTAACCAATCCCCCCACCCACCTCCCCTCCAGCAACCCTCAGTTTGTTCTGTATAATTAAGAGTCTGTTTTAAGGTTTGCCTCTCTCTTTTCGCCCCTTTGTTCATTTGTTTTGTTTCTTTTTTTTATAATAATTTTTTATTATGTTTTGTCACCATACAGCCATCCTTAGGTTTTGATGTAGTGTTCCATGATTCATTATTTGCCTATAACACCCAGTGCACCATGCAATATGTGCCCTCCTTACTACCCATCACCAGTCTATCCCATTCCCCCACCCCCCTCCCCCTCTGAAGTCTTCAGTTTGTTTCTCATAGTCCATAGTCTCTCATGTTTCATTCCCCCTTCTGATTACCCCCCTTTTCTCTATCCCTTTCTTCCCCTACCGATCATCCTAGTTCTTATTTTCCATAGATGAGAGAAATCATATGATAATTGTCTTTCTCTGCTTGACTTATTTCACTTAGCATTATCTCCTCCAGTGCCATCCATGTTGCAGCAAATGTTGAGAATTCGTTCTTTCTGATAGCTGAGTAATATTCCATTGTATATATGGACCACAGCTTCTTAATCCAGTCATCTGTTGAAGGGCATCTCGGCTCCTTCCATGATTTGGCTATTGTGGACAATGCAGCTATGAACATTGGGGTGCATATGGCCCTTCTCTTTACTACGTCTGTATCTTTGGGGTAAACACCCAGTAGTGCAATGGCTGGGTCATAGGGTAGTTCAATTTTTAACTTTTTAAGGGACCTCCACACTGTTTTCCAGAGTGGCTGTACCAACTTGCATCCCCACCAACAGTGTAAGAGGGATCCCCTTTCTCCACATCCTCTCCAACAATTGTTTTTTCTTGCCTTNTCCCCTTTCTCCACATCCTCTCCAACAATTGTTTTTTCTTGCCTTCTAATTTTTGCCATTCTAACTGGTGTAAGGTGGTATCTCAATGTGGTTTTGATTTGAATTTCCCTGATGGCTAATGATTTTGAACATTTTTTCATGTGTCTGTTAGCCATTTGTATGTCTTCATTGAAAAAGTGTCTGTTCATATCTTCTGCCCATTTTTTGATTTGATTATTCGTTTCTTGTGTACTGAGTTTGAGAAGTTTTTTGTAGATTTGGATACCAGTCTTTTATCTGTAGTGTCATTTGCAAATATCTTCTCCCATTCCGTGGGCTGCCTCTTAGTTTTTTTGACTGTTTCCTTGGCTGTGCAGAAGCTTTTTATCTTGATGAAGTCCCACAAGTTCATTTTATCTTTTGTTTCTCTTGCCTTTGGAGATGTATCATGAAAAACTTGCTGTGGCCGGTGTCAAAGAGGTTGCAGCCTATGTTCTCCTCTAGGATTTTGATGGATTCCTGTCTCACATCGAGGTCTTTCATCCATTTGGAGTTTATCTTTGTGTATGGTGTGAGAGAGTGGTCAAGTTTCATTCTTTTGCATATAGCTGTCCAATTTTCCCAGCACCATTTATTGAGACTTTTTTCCACTGGATGTTTTTTCCTGGTTTGTCAAAGATTAGTTGCCCATAGAGTTGAAGGTCCATTTCTGGGTTCTCTATTCTGTCCCATTGGTCAATGTGTCTGTTTTTGTGCCAATACCATGCTTTCTTTGTAATCACAGCTTTGTAGTATACCTTGAAATCCAGCAATCCGATGCCCCCAGCTTTCTTTTTCCTTTTCAACAATTCCTTGGCAATTCGGGGCCTTTTCTGGTTCCACACAAATTTAAGGGCTGTTTGTTACAGTTCTTTGAAAAATGTCATTGGTATTTTGATTGGGGTGGCATTGAAAGTGTAGATTGCTGTGGGTAGCACAGACATTTTAACTATGTTTATTTTTCTGATCCTTGAGCATGGAATATTTTTCCATCTTTTTGTGTCTTTTTCAATGTCCTTCAAGAGTGATCTGTAGGTTCTAGAATATAGATCCTTTATGTCTCTGGTTAATTCCAACATAACGTATGATTTTTGGTGCTATTGTAAATGGAATTGATTGCCTAATTTCTCTTTCTTCAGTCTCCTCGTTTGTATATAGAAATGCAGCTGATTTTGTATCCTGCCACATTGCTTGTATCCTGCCTCATTGTTTGCATATAGAAATGCAACTGATTTTGTATATTGCCACATTACTGAATTGCTGTATGATTTCTAGTAATTAGGGGTGGAATCTTTTGGGTTTTCCATTTAGAGTATCATGTCATCTGCGAACAGAGACAGTTTGACTTAAATTCCACATATGAGTGAAATCATATGATACTTGTCTTTCTCTGACTGATTTATTTCATTGAATGATTTTTTTTAAGGTATTAAATGTTTGGTAGAATTCCCCTGAAAAGCCATCTTGTCCTGGACTTTTGTTTGTTGGGATTTTTTTTATTATTATTGATTCAATTACTTTGCTGGTTATTGGTCTGTTCAAATTTTCTATTTCTTCCTGTGTCAGTTTTGGGAGTTTATGTTTCTAGGAATTTTTCCATTTCTTCTAGGATGTCCAATTTGTTGGCATGTAAGGTTGTCATAATATTCTCTTATACTTGTTTGTATTTCTATGGTGTTGGTTACTATTTCCCCTCTCTCATTTGTGAATTTATTTATTTGGTTTCTTTTTCTTTTCTCTTTGGTAAGTCTGGTAGAGGTTTATCAATTTCATTGATTTTTTTTCAAGGAACCAGCTCCTGGTTTCACTGTTCTTTTTTGTTTTTGTTTTTGTCTTTTGTTTATTTCTATATCTGTTATTCCTGTTCTAATCTTTAGTATTATCTTCCTTTTGTTTGTTTCAGGTTTTGTTTGTTCTTTTTCTCACTCCTTTATGTGTAAGGTTAGGTTTTTCATTTGATACTTTTCTTGCTTCTTGAGGTAGGCCTGTATTGCTATAAACTTCCCTCTTGGAAGTGCTTATGCTGCATCCCTGAGGTTTTAGACTACTGTGTTTTCATTTTCATTTGTTTCCATACATTTTTGGATGTCCTCTTTCATTTCCTGGTTGACTCATTCATTGTTTAGTAGCATGTTATTTAATTTTCATGTCTTTATGGGATATATTTTCAGTTTTTTTTCTTGTGGTTGACTTTTATGTTTCTATTTGCTGTATTTCCTGATCCTGACAGTAATGACTTTATAAAGACGAGGTCATATACTGTTCAGGGCCTGGCACTTGAGGAAGTATCTCTGGTGTATGCTGTGTACCCTCTGCTGCTCTTTTGGCTGCTGTATGCTGCAGATCAGTCATCTGAAGAGGATCTCCTTGCCTGCAGTAGGTAGTGTTTGGACACTCGCCAGAGTGTGGTGAGTTTTGCTCTCATCTGCTTGTTAAAAGAGACCTGATGCTATTTCGACTAGAGCTGAAGCCCAGTAGACATGAGGCAGGTAGGAGGCTTGTGCTGGTCTTCTGGGAGAAGGGCTCACTGCTCTGGTTCTCAGGCATACTTGTCTGAGAAAAGCAGCACCTGCAAAGCAGAGTGGTGCAGGGCTTTGTGTAAGCAGTTTAGGCCACCACTGTTGCCATTATGCTACTTATTGAGCTTAGTTTATGCTGAAGGGTGGAGTAGAGAAATGGCACCAGCCCCCTCCCTTGTCCTCAAAGAGGGGAGTTGCACCTGCCACTTTCCAGGAAGCCCTCCCAGGGGAGTAAACAATTCCCTTCATGTGTCCAAGGGGTCACTCAGATCCTTGCCTTCAACCTGTATCTGGGTTGCATGCCCACCTGGCAGGGCAGCACATATGTGTTCTATCCCAAGCAAGCCACCTGACTTTTAAAACTCCAAACTTTAGGAACCTGGCACTGGTCCTCTGGGGGAGGGTCTCACCATGCTGGGACTGATACATGTTTGTCCCAGAAAGGCAGTTGCACCAAAGTGCAGGGGCACAGCACTTGGTGTGTTTTACGCTTGGTGTAAAGCACAGCAAAGAACCAGTATCCAGGTTAGCTGCCATCAACAGGTGTCTCTGTACCTTTGCTGAAGGGCAGGGGGTGGTAATTGTTACTGCAGGCTCTTTTGTCCCCAGAGAGACAAAGCCTCCTCTCCCTGATGTGCCCTAAGCATCTGGGAACTGTCTCTCCCAGTGCATCCCGGGAGATCCTCAGATCCCACTGTCTGCTCCTGGGCTGTCTGCCCCCCTTCTCCACAGGAGAACTGCAGTGCCCTCAGGGCTCCACACTGGCCATGGTGTGGACCTCAAAACCTTCAGTATTTGAGCCTTGCTGGTTGTAAAAATCACAAAAATCAGCCCCTTTCATTTTCCCAGTCAATGGCTTTGGGGAAGTGTTTTCCTTGTGTGATCCCCTGTGCACTCCTCTTTCTTTCTTTCTTTCTTTCTTTCTTTCTTTCTTTCTTTCTTTCTTTCTTTCTTCTTTCTTTCTTTCTTTCTTCTTTCTTTCTTTCTTTCTTTCTTTCTTTCTTTCTTTCTTTCTTTCTTTCTTCTTTTTCTTTCTTTCTTTCTTTCTACCTCTCTTCATAACCAGGGCTCCCCATTCTCTGCAGCACCATTGATTTGTTTCTCCCCAAACCATGCCTCTGCAATTCCTACTTTCCATGATGTGGCCTCTTCTCTCCCTCTAGTTGTGCAATTTGTTTTGTCAGTCCTCAGATCGATTTCTTTGGTATTCAAAATGATTTGATATTTATATAGCTGTGTTTGAAGGATGAGGCAAGCCTAGATTCCTACTACTACTCCTTCATCTTAGCTCCTCCTCCCCCCTCTGTTTTTTTAAGCCAAACATAATGGGGATTTGTTTCCCTCCTGTGAACTCCCTGATGCCAAATTCCATTTCTCTGCCTTCTCCATCTGTGCAGATACCTCTCTCCTGTGGGCAGTCTCCCTCAGCCTTTCTGACCTTCCTAACATTTGAGATGCAGTTTCTTCTCTATATTTAGTTGTGAAATTTGTTCTGGCAGTCTATGGATTACTCTCCAGTTTCTTGACTTGGATGTCGATGGTATCTAGTTGAAAAC
This sequence comes from Ailuropoda melanoleuca, assembly GCF_002007445.2. Taxonomy (NCBI): domain Eukaryota; kingdom Metazoa; phylum Chordata; class Mammalia; order Carnivora; family Ursidae; genus Ailuropoda; species Ailuropoda melanoleuca. The sequence goes on from NW_023255365.1 coordinate 99,102, forward strand.
ATGGGATGGGGTGAGCCCAGGGTCTTCCTACTCCACCATCTTCCCAAGATCACAATAGCATACTATTTTTAAGGTTCATCAGTGTAATATGTAACAGTATTTCATTATTTTAAGGCTGAGTCATATTCCGTTGTATAGATACAGCACATATTTTTGTCCTTTCTTGGTTTGTTTCCACTTTTCAGCAGTTATGGATAATGCTTCAGTGAACCTAGGAGGGGAATTACAGATATGGTGACTCTGCATTTAACATTGTGAGGAACTAGCAGACTATATGTAGGACACTTTTAAGTATGGGAAGTTTGGAGTTCATTTTGTAGATTGACTTACTGAGTGTCTACCAAGATTACTTTGTGTGTATGAAGATGAAAATATATGTAATAAATTGGATAACTTTAAGGTGGAAAGGAAGAGATTTTTTTCTTTTGTATTGATGGCATCAGGGAAGACTTCATGGAGGAAGTGGCATGTGAGTTAAGCCTTGATGAATGAATAACATTTCCTTAGCTGATAAAAGGGAGTAGAATGGGGGTGTAGAGGGTTTTCCAAGTAGTGGGAACAATATACCAAAAGCAGCAGGTTTTGAAAGAATATGACAATGTCAACTAAGGCACAGACTTCAGGGAATGCTGTATTAGTACAGGAAGGAGGGGCTAAATCATAGAAAGCCTCATATTCCATGGAAGGGATTTGCAACTTTATTCCTAAAGCAACGGGAAACCATTGTAGATTTTTGCCCTTACAAGTGACATTTTGAGGTGTTTTAAGAAAACTGATAGCGGTACACTATTTTTCTTTCCTTAGTATTACTGTGACATCAGTTAGAAAATGAAACTAGAGAGCATTAGTTATGTGAGAACATCACCTGTGAGGTACTATGAGTAAGGTGACTGAAATAGCCAAGGCCAGAGCACAGGTACAGAAATACATATTCCTGCATGTGCATGGAAATGTGTCATCTTTCAAGAGAGTTCTGATTATTTTCTCCCAGTGCCATCAGCTTTTAATTTTCTTTTTTCTTTCTCTCCCTGCTTACACTCTCACCATCACTGATTAAGGTCCCTCACCAAGGTGTAAAAGTAAAGAAGGGGACAGTGGGGGAACATGGGTGTAACTCTAATAATTATTGAGGAACAGTGTTGTAAGGGATCTTCCAGATCGTCTGGAAATCTCAGGTTACAGGTGGGAAAACATAGGCTTTTAATTGGACTATAACCTATCGAAGCTCACCAGGGAACTGACAGCAGAGCTGAGACATAAAATCCAAAACTCTAGGTAACCACTTAAGCATATCATACAGCCTAACTAACATCCATTAGGATGTTAAGAAACTGGCAAAAACACACACACATAGACCAATGGAACAGAATAGAGAACCCAGAAATGGACCCTCAGCTCTTTGGGCAACTAATCTTTGACAAAGCAGGAAAAAACATCCAGTGGAAAAAAGACAGTCTCTTCAATAAATGGTGCTTGGAAAATTGGACAGCTACATGCAAAAGAATGAAACTTGACCACTCTCTCACACCATACACAAAGATAAACTCCAAATGGATGAAAGAACTCGACGTGAGACAGGAATCCATCAAAATCCTAGAGGATAACATAGACAGCACCCTCTACGACATCGGCCAAAGCAACCTTTTTCATGACAGATCTCCAAAGGCAAGAGAAACAAAAGATAAAATGAACTTGTGGGACTTCATCAAGATAAAAAGCTTCTGCACAGCCAAGGAAACAGTCAAAAAAACTAAGAGGCAGCCCATGGAATGGGAGAAGATATTTGCAAATGATGCTACAGATAAAAGACTGGTATCCAAGATCTACAAAGAACTTCTCAAACTCAATACATGAGAAATAAATAAATCATAAAATGGGCAAAAGATATGAACAGAAACTTTTCCAATGATGACATACAAATGGCCAACAGACACATGAAAAAATGTTCAAAATAATTAGCCAACAGGGAAATTCAAATCAAAACCACCCTAAGATCCCACGTTAGGCCTTAGAATGGCAAAAATTGACAAGGCAAGAAGCAACAATTGCTGGAGAGGATGTGGAGAAAGAGGATCCCTCCTACATTGTTGGTGGGAATGCAAGTTGGTACAGCCATTTTGGTTCTCGAATGGCTTTTCCCCTAGGAATCTTGAAACAGAAGTAATTCTTATGGTAAGGGTCTGTTGGGCGGCAAGCAGCTGAATAAAATACATTTCCACATGGACAGAATCTAGAAAAGCTTATCTCAGAAAAAATTAATCTTCCTACACCCATCTCTGTCTCCTTCCCCATTGCAGAGGCTGTTATTCAGCACAGGAATTATTGTTATTGTTGTTATTATCAAGGTGAATATGATAAATAGAAATAGAGCAATCAAAATATTCTTGTCTGTATTTTCAAAAGTGTGCTTGCCACTACACAGAGCATGTAGGAAGCATGTAGCCTCTAATCTGAGCTCATCAAGACAGGCCCTATGAAAAGAGTAAAGGGGCCTGCTTCTAAAGCAGGAGGCCAGGCCCTTTCCTTCAGAGTGTAGTTAACCACTGGTGATCTGGCCCTGTCTTCGTCAAGGGCGATGGGACATGTATGACAATGCGGCATCTCAGAGGCACTATCTTTCATTTTGGAAAGGGAACAGAATCAAGCACTTACAGAGTTCTGATTATGGACCAGGCATAGACCAACGCATTGAATCCTTTCTGAAATATTGTGAAGAAGGTCTTCTTATTGTGGTCATTTGACAGATGAAGAATACTGAGGCTCCAAGGTTGTAAAGTGCCCTGCTCAGTTTGGAGGTGGTGAGGTCCTTTCAGTCTCCCATCAACTACTTACATATGCTGGCAGGAAGACTAGGATCAGGAGGTGGGCAGTGAGAGGTAGGAAAGGAGTCGGTGGAGTGAGATGTGAGGGAAGCCCCAGATCTGGCTTCCCTACAGAACTGACAGGCTATCTTGGAAGCCAACACCAACATGGTATCTCCATGGCAACTTCTAGGATAAATTTGTTTGATTTATTAATTTGTCACAGATGGCTGTTTTTCTGTCTTCTGGCAGAATTTCAAGGGAATCAAGGGGATGTTGCCTCACATAACTGCCTCCATTGTACAATGACATTTTCAGACGGCAGAAGTGACATGTGGGAAATTTTTTTTCCCTGTGGGATATTATACAGATTTATTAGTATAAATGCCAGGTAAATTAGCCTAATTTCTCTATTTAAAAACAGAGGTGTGTCCATTAAACCCTCCTGCCAAATTCTAATGTCAGTCCCTCCCACCTAACAAGCAGGGGCTCAGGTACAGATTTCCCCAGCCAGGAGGCAAGATCCTTTGTCTTAGTACACACCTGATGAGAGCTGAGGGAAAGAACCATGCATGTTCCTGGGCCCACTGCATTCCAGCCCTGTCTTTTCTCAACTGCCCAGGCTTGTTGGTTGGAAGCTTGTGATTACAGAGCTAATAAAAAAGGAGTGGGGGTGGGGTGGGGTAAATGCGCATTGTGACTAACAAGCCGGAAATCTGCCCTCCTGGGGATGTCGCAAACTGGGAAACAGCTAAGAGTGGATTGAATGGATCCAGGAAAACGGTTGTCTACAGTTGGTCCCACCCTCCTACTCCCCCTCCTCTTCCCCTCAAGTCATCCAGGCCTCCCAGGGACTGGAGGCAGGGGCCCCAGGTGACAGTGTGGCGGTCCGTGTGGCCCTTGGGTGGGGGTGCTGGCCCCTCAGCTTGACCTGCAAAGGGTAGTACCCCTTAAGTCGCCATCCCAGCCATTTGTTTCTGGGAGCTCTGTAATTTGGCCTATGGAATGTTTGGGTTACAAATTGTAGTTTGGCCAACCAGGTGGAACTGCCTGAAGAGAACAGGCAGTCACAGTACGGGGTTGGGGGAGGGGGGCGTAGTGGGCAAGGAATAAGCTCCCTCTAGAGCAGCCGGGTTTGACACACCCTTGCCCTGGCGCTCACCTTTGCTGGGACGCGCCAGCCTACCCTCCTGGAATAGAGAGGTTTCCAAGATCTCTTCCGGGGAGCATGAGAAGGAGTTTGCATTGGCCTTTGGCCAGCCTCCTCCTGCCTGGCCACAGATTTCAGATCTGAACTAAAGAGTTGGGGCCCTTCCCCCTCTCCACGCCCCACCCTTCCCTTCGCTTGCCTCTTAGGCTCCATCTTCCGTCAATTGTGACCCTAGGAACCCGCCACCCCTACAGCAAGTAGCTGGCCAGAGGCAGCGGCTGGGGGAGGCTCCTTTGAATAAAGGTCTCTTTGACCTCTAGCTGGCTCCGTGTGCATCTCTGCTGGCGCTGCCGCGGCCCCAGGAAGTGTGGCTGTGGGACAGAGGGGGGATCACATCAACGCTGCAGCTCTCTTGCTTGGGGTGGCAAAGAGGCACCCACCAGTGCTCAGCAGCAGGCGCACTCCCTCTGAAGCCACCTTCGTGTCAGCGGCCGGTCTCCAGTCAGTGTGGCCATCCGGCCCCACTCTGCACAGGACGTGGGACCTAATCGTGGCACAGTTTGTCTGAAAAAGTGCAGCCTAGGTGCAGAGCCCCTCCACTTGCGGGTCCAGTCATCCCACCGAGCTCTGCCACTCCTGCTCACAAGGTAAATCCTGCTGCCTGCTCCTAACCAAACCAATGCCTGTGCCCCTAAGGGAACAGCCAAATTATGCCAACAGTTTGGAGAAAGTGGCAGAGACTGGAGATATCCTGGGGCATGCCAGAGTAGAGAGTTGAGCGGGGATGCCCACCTGGTGAGACTTATGGGCCAAAAACCAGTTTGCATGGTACACCAAGGGAGGTTAACGGATTTAAGGATGTGGTGTAAAATCTTACCCACTCCTGAAGAGTCCTCCCTTGGGGATGGGATAGCAGAATGGGGAAGAGAGGAGGTGGGGATGTTGCCGAGCCAAGGGCAGGGGATGCAGAAGCTGCCAATGGCTGAAGAAAGTTGTTGGCTACCATAAGGGCCCCAATCTCATGACATTTCACCATTTGGCTGCCTTGAGGTGTTGAGCTCCTATCACTCTTTGCTTGTGGTATAAGGGGCTGGATGCCACAGGGTAAGAGCACTTCTGTAGGCCCAACTCTCCAGGCAGAGACTTGGTGACAGCCTCTGGTGAAAATGCCATGATTTTGTGGAAAGTGAGGCCAACCTTAAGCCACAGCAGGAAGATGAAATCTGGATAGATGGAGAGTAGTCTTACAGTGAATTATGGTGGGTAAAGGAAAGCAGGGCAGGGGTACTCTCTTCAAATGTCTACAAAGCTGTCATGTGAAAAAGAATTGCATTTGTCTTGTGTGGCCCAGAAAGAAACCAGGATAGGTCTGAATTCAACAGGTTGGAAGCCACCAGGAGGCAGAATTAAGCTTACTATAAGGAATCCCTTTTTAATAGGGAGGAAGGAGTGCTTTTACTGTGTATCAGGCATTTTACTAAGTATTTTACACAAATTATCCCACTTAACTTTAGCAAGGCTTGGATGTATCAATGATAAAATGGAATAGCCTGGAAGTAGTGGGGGGTCACTAGAAGCCCCTAAGCACAAAAAAGGTCAAAGAGCCACTTGATTGCTATATTGTGAGGGATAATCAAACTTCATGTGGGAACTTGTACTATAAAGCTAATAGGCATTTTCAGACGTTGAGCATTCTGAGTCCTAAATTAAGGCGTCAGGTTTTGCTTTTTTTGCTTTTTTGTTTTGGTTTTTGTTGTTGTTTGTTTTTTAAAGAACAGAAAGAATCTGACACCCTGGGGGATCTCATGTCCAGACTCTTCACTATACCACTCTGATTCCCTGGGTTGAAGGCTCAGGCTTAGCAAGAAATGGTTACACAGGAAGCCTGCAAAAGCAGCTTCTCTGGGTAACTAATAGGTTGGAAAAAATGCGCATTTAACTCCAGGATAATTGTTCCAGCTGGACACCTTGAGGGAAGTCTGAGCTCTTGAAAGTCTAGATTGGTTCAGTGTGCACAGCTGGAGACACCTTCCTTTGACAAGAAGGGGATGTGTGTGTGTGTGTGTGTGTGTGTGCGTGTGTGCCTGATAGTCACAGGATGTTCCTATCAAACAAACAAACGAAATATGCCCCCTCCTTGTGAAAGGAGACACTGCTAATCTACGCTGAGCTCTTTCTGATCCCAGGTTAAGATGAGGTTGATGACAACCACTTGTTGATTTTGTGGAATTGGAAGAAGTTTGCACAAGGAATTGAGAGATTCTGTAACCCATTTATGTTGTATCCTTAGGGAAGTCCTAGCATCTCTCTGAGCCTCAAGTCCCCCATCTGTAAAACCAGAAAGTTGGACTTCACTGGGTATCTCAAAAGACCCATTAGACCAGTGAAAATAAAAATTAAAACAAACTAGGCTGTGGTTTCTTGCACGTTTGTATTTATGAGAGTTGTAGAATCAGAGCTTTATAACATCTTGAAAATGGGCCGCTACAGGGGAACTAAAATGCCACTCTACTCCTTTCTTTCTTTGACTAAGATATGACTGATGTCCATTCAACAAAAATAGGCTTTCAATGGCTGCAGTGTTTCTAGACAGTCAAGGTCTCTGAAGGGTTAAAAATTCAGGGCCCTCTTTGACCTCACTTGGATTTTCCTATGGCAGCTGTGTTGCTTTCTAGTTAATGCCAAGGCATTTACCCTGGCTTACTGTGAAGAATCTGCTGGTGTGCTGCATTGTGCTAAGCAACTGGAGATGAGACCAGAGAGGACTGAATAATGTAGGCTCCTGCACTTAGGATTCTGTAAGTCTGTTGAAAGAAATTACAAGGCAGAAATTTCCTTTCACGGGGGGGGGGGGGGGNGGGGGGGGGGCAGAGAAGGCAGAAGTCATGTGAAACAATAAAAAATACACAGGACAAGAAGTTTGGAACCCTTGGGTTTTTCTGTTTTGTGTTTTTTTTTTAATTTTTATTATGACATGTTAGTTACCAAAGAGTACATCTTTAGCATTTGATGTAGTGATCCATAATTCATTCTTTGCTTATAACACCCAGTGCTCCATGCAGTATGTACCCTCCTTAATACCCATCACCAGGCTAGCCCATCTCCGCACCCCAATACCCTCTAAAACCCTTTGTTTGTTACCCAGAGTTGATAGTCTCTCATGGTTCGTCTCCCCCTCTGTTTCCGCCACCTTCATTTCTCTCTTTATTCTCTTAATGATCTCCCTGCTATTCCTTATGCTCCACAAATAAGTAAAACCATATGAAAATTGTCGTTCTCTGCTTGACTTATTTCACTTATGATAATCTCCTCCAGTTCCATCCATGTTGATGCAAATGTTGAGTAATCATCCTTTCTGATGGCTGAGTAATATTCCATTGTATATATGGACCACATCTTCTTAATCCAGTCATCTGTTGAAGGGCATCTCGGCTCCTTCCACAGTTTGGCTATTGTGGACAATGCTGCTATGAACATTGGGGTGCATGTGCCCCTTCTTTTCACTATGTCTGTATCTTTGGGGTAAACACCTAGTAGTGCAATTGCTGGGTCATGGGTAGCTCTATTTTTAACTTCTTGCGGAGCCTCCACACTGTTTTCCAAAGTGTCTGTACCAACTTGCATTCCCACCAACAATGTAGGAGGGATCCCCTTTCTCCACATCCTCTCCAACATTTGTTGTTTCCTGCCTTGTCAATTTGCCATTCTAACTGGCGTAAGGTGGTATTTCAGTGTGGTTTTGATTTGAATTTCCCTGATGGCTAATGATTTTGATCATTTTTTCATGTGTCTGTTACCCATTCATATGTCTTCATTGTAAAAGTGTCTGTTCATATCGTCTGCCTATTTTTTGATTTGATTATTTGTTTTTTGGGTGTTGAGTTTGAGAAGTGCTTTATAGATCCTGGGTATCAGCCCTTTATCTGTAGTGTCTTTTGCAAATATCTTCACCCATTCCGTGATTTGCCTCTTTGTTTTGTTGACTGACTCCTTTGCTGTGCAGAAGCTTTTCATCTTGATGAAGTCCCAAAAGTTCATTTTTGCTTTTGTTTCCCTTGCCTTTGGAGATGTGTCATGAAGAAGTTGCTGTGGTCTATGTCGAAGAGGAGACTGCCTATGTTCTTATCTATTATTGTGATGGATTCCTGTCTCACATCGAGGTCTTTCAACTATTTAGAGTTTATCTTTGTGTATGGTGTGAGAGAATGGCTGAGTTTCATTTTTCTGTATATAGCTTTCTAATTTTCCCAGCACCATTTATTGAAAAGACTGTCTTTGTTCCATTGGATCTTTTTTCCTGCTTTGTCAAAGATTAGTTGACCATAGATTTGAGGGTCCATTTTTGGAGTCTTTATTGTGTTCCACTGATCTATGTGTCTGTTTTTGTGCCAGTACCATGCTGTTTTGGTGATCACAGCTTTGTAGTATATCTTGAGATCAGGCAACGTGAAGGCCCCACCTTTGTTTTTCTTTTTCAACTTTTCCTTGGCTCTTCAAGGTCTTTTCTGGTTCCACAGAAATTTTAGGATGGTTTGCTCTAGCACTTTGAAAAATGACATTGGAAGTTTGATCAGGATGACATTGAAAGTATAGATTGCTCTGAGTAGCATAGAAATTTTAGCTATGTTTAGTCTTCCGATCCATGAGCATGGAAAGTTTTTCTGTGTTTTTGTGTCTTCTTCAATGTCTTTCATCAGTATTCTGTAGTTTCTAGAGTATAGATCCTTTACCTCTTTGGTTAGGTTTATTCCAAAATATCTTATGGTTTTTGGTGAACGGAATTGATTCCCTAATTTCTCTTCAGTCTCATTGCTAGTGTATAGAAATGGAACTGATTTTTGTGCATGGATTTTGTATCCTGCCACATTACTGAATTGCTGTATGAGTTCTAGTAAGTTGGAGGTGGAGTCTTTTGGGTTTTCCACATAAAGTATCATGTCATCTGTGAAGAGAGTTTGACTTCTTCTTTTCCAATTTGAATATATTTTATTTCTTTTTGTTTTCTGAATGCTGTTGCTAGGACTTCTAGTAGTCTGTTGAACAACAATGGTGAGAGTGGGCCTGTGATGTTCCTTTTCTTTCCCTCATTGGGAATGATATTCGCTGTTTGCTTTTCATAGATGGTTTTTATGAATTTGAGGAATGTACCCTCTATCCCTACACTCTGAAGGGTTTCAATCAGGAATGGATGCTGTATTTTGTCAAATGCTTTTTCTGCATCACATGAGAGGATCATATGTTTCTTATCTCTTTTCTTATTAAAGTGTTCTGTCACATCGATTGATTTGTGAATGTTGAGGTACCCTTTCATTCCAAGGAGAAATCCCACCTGCTCTGGATGGATAATCCTTTTAATCTACTGTCGGTTCCTATTGTCTCGGATCTTTTTGAATATTTTGGCATCCATGTTCATCAGGGATATTGGTCTGCAATTCTCTTTTTTGATGGGGTCTTTGCCTGGTTTTGGGATCAGGGTAATGCTGGCCTCATAGAGCGAGTTTCTATTTTTTGTTCTATTTTTTAAAACAGCCTCATGGGAATAAGTATTATTTCTTCTTTAAATATTTTTTAGAATTCCCCTGTGAATACATCAGACACTAGACTCTTGTTTTTTGGGAAGTTTTTGATTACTGCTTCAATTTTGTTACTGATTATTGGTCTGTTCAGATTGCTAATTTCTTCTTGTTTCAGTCATGGTAGTTTATACATTTCCAGGATGGCATCCATTTCTTCCAGTTCGCTTAATTTTTTGGCATATAGTTGTTGCTAATAATTTCTAATAACTGTTTCTATTTCCTTGGTGTTTGTTGTGATCTCTCCCTTTTCATTCATAATTTAATTAATTTGGGTCCTTTCTCTTTTCTTTTGGATATGTCTGGCCAGTGGTTTATTGATCTTATTCATTTGTTCAAGATTCATCTTCTTGTTTCATTGATAAGCTCTATTATATTTCTGCTTTCTAATTCGTTGATCTCTGCTCTGATCTTTTTTATTTCTCTTCTCCTGCTTGGCTTAACCTTTACTGCTTAGGAAATGAGGAAATAGAAATAAGCTGAAAATAAGCACAGATACACACACTTAAATAATGGAATTTCCTTATCTGTCTTGAGATCCCTGGATTATCTGACGATTTCATGCTGGAGTGCAATAGACACAGGGAGAAGTGTGGAACAACCTGGGATGTGTTTAGTGCTGACAGATATACTTTCTCTGAGAGAGGTGATATACAGATCATAGCTTATTGAGGGAGGCAAGGAGGTGTCTATGGTTGGGACCCACAGAGCTATTGTTGTGTAATTAATGCTTCGAGGGCTGCTGATTTGCCAGAGTCATTCTGTATGTAATATGGGTGAAGTTACTTTGTTATGTCACCTTGGACAAGCTTTCTGTGCACTCTGCAATTTGAGTTCTTTCTGGGCCGTCCTTTGCTATCTGTAACCCTGGGTTGGACTAGGTTTGTGGTTTTCTTTTTTAAGATTTTATTTATTTGATGGAGAGAGAGAGAGCACAAGTAGGCAGAGTCGCAGGCAGAGGGAGAGGGAGAAGCAGGCTCCTCACTGAGCAAGGAGCCTGATGCGGGACTCAATCCCAGGTTCCTGTGATCATGACCTGAGCTGAAGGCAGATGCTTAACTGACTGAGCCACCCAGGCATCCCTAGATTTGTGATTTTCAACAAGGACAACTTCCATGAAAGCCCAGTATGCTAACAGTGGAACTCCTCTGAGATCAGCTACTGGGTTGGTGCCCAAGGGATGGTCTAGAATAAATTAAATAATCTCCAAGGGTCCTTGTAGTTCTATGAATCTATCCCTCTAGGTAACTGTACCACTACCACTGTTTTCTAGGTGAAAGCCAGGATAGATGCACAAAACATGGCTCTTCCTTCCTTCCTACCTATTCGTAGGTCCTGCATCACACTTTTTTCCCAGCCCCTGTGTTCCCTCCACTTTTCATCCAGGGTCTGTGGCCTGCCTCCTGGGACCGGCTATTTTTGGATCTTGTGCACAGATACCAAGGTCATTGATAATTCCCACAGACTAACCTCTCTCCTTCAGCAGCCCCAGTTGAGGGCTGTGCAAGCAGGGACCAATGGGTGAAGAAAGGAGGCACAACCTGACTTCCCATAGTCTTTTACGGAAGCTCACAGGCCAGGACCTACTGGGTTATAAGGTGGGAGGGGTATCATTAGTGGCATAAGTGGCCCACAGAGATTTGCTACACATTCTCTGAGTTTGATTCTCAGAGTTTATAACTAGCTTACAGTTATTATCTGAAGTCATTCCTGGTTTGGGGGACCCATTAGCAGATGGTGCCAGTCCTTGCCTAGTACCTGAAACCAAACTCTCAGTCCAACCTTTAAGGCACCCTTCTAAATTGTCCTATCTCTCCCATTTCTTCATTCTTTTATTAGGGCAACTGAATCCTAGAAAAACTAATTGAAGATCACATTCAAGTAAAATGCAGCTGAACTCTAGATAGCCTTATTAGGCACCACATTCAAATAAAACAACACAGTCTGGTCCATTCCAGAAAGAAACTTTCCTGGTTAAAAAAAAAAAACAACAACAGAAAAGGAAAACTGTATTCAGTGTGTTTAAATTCCCCTCAACTATTCTTCAATCCATATAATGGCCAGTTAAGGGCTGAGGAGAGAAACAAAGGGGAGGAAAAAGGAGGAAGAAAGATGGGGTGAGGGGAAGTGGGATGAAAGTCAGTGAGCGACACAGGTACTCACAAAAGGGAAAATGATGGAGTTCTTAAATTGCTCTTTATCCTTGAGCTTTCAGAGCTGCCCTCTGAATGAGAGAGAAACTGCTCATAACAACTCATCAGAGGCAGTGATCAGAGTCATTACCCAGTGTCTTTTGTCTCCCATAAGTAGGCCCCCACCAACAAACCATTTCTTCTCTTCTTCCTCACATTCCCTACCACCCCATACACAACCTGATTGTTGCTACCTTGGTGCTTTCATTGATATTATTCTGCAAACTAGACTAGGGTTCAGGGGGTCAGGGACTGGGCTGTTAGAAGATGAGGATGAATAGGGAAGGAATGATCCTCAGTTTGAGAACATTGAAGCCAAAAGTATGAGTTTGTATAGTCAGTTCTTTGTTTTTAATGGCCTTGGTAATGGGAGGATGTTGGAAGTTGGGGATAGAGCTGGACAACCAGAGAATGTAAGTTACAGAGCTTAGGTCATGATCAATGTCCAACTCAAATAATCCTAAAGCCTGGTTTCCCTAAGAGCCTCCATTTTTTTCCCCAGTCCCAAAACAGTGATGAAGGCACATTTGCCTTCCCTACACTTCCCATTTTACTCCTATGGAACAAAATGAGGAAGAGATGGGGAAGAGCAAGATTTGGGAGTGGGGTAGGGTGAACAAAGAGATAGCTGGAGTTTCAGAGGACAGCTGGCCATCAGGACAGAGGGAATAAAAAGGTTCCTGGAGCAGTGCAGGGGCTGGTAGGCAGAGGTTCTCTGTCCATCTCTACTGGTTCCTGATAGATTCCTGAGAAGGTAGCAAGGGTGTATAGATTTTTCTCTGAACATGCAGGACAGGTGTCTGTGGCCTCTTCAGCCTGCAAGAGAAGGCAAAGGGCTGATGGGAAAGTACTAGGCCCTGTGATATGGGATTTCTTCTCCTCCCATCCCCCATCCCTGATGACTTGGTCTACTTTCCTTTTTTTAATTCCTTGTTCTTTTATTTTCTTGATTCAAGTTTTTTTGTTTAAATTCTAGTCAGTTAACATAGTGTAATATTAGTTTCAGGAGTAAAATTTCGTGATCCACCAACTTACATATAACACCCAGTGTTCATCCTTAATACCCACCACCCATTTAGCTCATCCCCTGCCCACCTCCACTCTAGCAACCCTCAGTTCCTTCTTTATAGTTAAGAGTCCCTTATGGTTTCCCTCCCTCCCTTTTTTTTCCATCCCCTATGTTCATCCACTTTGTTTCTTAAATTCCCCATATGAGCAAAATCAAATGGTATTTGTTCTTATCTGACTGACTTATTTCACTTAGCATAATACACTCTAGCTCCACCCACATCATTACATGCAGCAAGATTTCATTCTTTTGATGGCTGAGTAATATTCCATTGTATACATATATACCACCTCTTCTTTATCCATTCATTGGTCAATGGGCATTTGGGCTATATCCATGACTTGGCTATTGCTAATAATATTGCTATAAATATTAAGAAGCGTGTGCCAATTGGAATCAGTATTTCTGTATCTTGTGTCCTCAGTAAATAAGGAGCAGTGCAATTCCTGGGTCAAAGAGCAGTTCTATTTTTAACTTTTTGAGGAAACTCTATACTGTTTCCCACAGTGACTGTACCAGTTTGCATTCCCAACAACAGTGTGAGAGGGTTCCCCTTTCTCCATATCCTCACCAGCATCTTTTGTTTCCTGTGTTGTTAATTTTAGCCATTCTGGCGGGTGTGAAGTGGTATTCATTATGGTTTTGATTTGTATTTCCCGATGATGAGTGATGTTGAACATCTAATTTGTCTGTTAGCCATCTGGATGTCTTCTTCAGAAAAATTTCTATTCATGCCTTCTGCCCATTTCTTAACTGGATTATTTATTTTGGGGGGTGTCCAATTTTATAAGTATTTTATAGATTTTGGGTACTAACACTATCAAATGTGTCATTTGCAAATATCTGATCCATTCCAAAGGTTGCCTTCTGGTTTTGTTGTTTCCTTTTCTGTGAAAAAGTTTTTATCTTGATGAAGTCCCAATAATTAATTTTTGCTTTTGTTTCCCTTGCCTCTGGTGACATGTCTAGTAAGAATTTGCTATGGCCAAGGTCAAAGAGGTTGCTGCTTGTGTTATCCCCTAGGATTTTGATGGTTTCCTAACACATATTTAAATCTTTCATCTATTTTGAATTTATTTCTGTGTATGGTGTAAGAAAGTGGTCCAGTTTCATTCTATTGAATGTTGCTGTCCTTTTTCCAAACACCATTTGTTGAAGACATTGTCTTTCTTCCATTGGATATTCTTTCCTGCTTTGTTGAAGATTGGCTGTGAATACAGTTGTGCGTCTATTTCTAGGTTTTCTATTCTGTTCCATTGATTTATGTTTCTGTGTTTGTGCCAGTACCATACTATCTTGATCACTACAGCTATGTAATATAGCTTGAGGTCTGGAATTGTGATTCCTACAGCTTTGGTTTTCTGTTTCAAGATTGCTTTGGCTATTCAGGATCTTTTGTGATTCCATACACATTTTAGGGTTGTTAGTTTTTAGCTTGGTGAAAAATGCTGGTGGTATTTTGATAAGGATTGCATTAAATGTGTAAATTTCTTTCATACTGTAGATATTTTTAATGATATTAGGAGGAAATAGGCAAGATGTTGGAGGAGTAGGAGACCCTGTTTCAACTGGTGGATATCTACCAAGCCATTCTGAACACCCACTAATTCAGCCTGAGATGTAAGAATATATATCTGGTTCTCTACAAGCAGAAAAACTGATGGTAATGAAGTAGGAAGGGTGGGGTTGTGAGTGTTTGGGCAGATATCAGAAGATAAACAGAACGGGAAGGGAGCATCTGTAAGCTGGAGCCTGGAAAGTGATATAACACCAGAGCTCAAAAGCTTCCTGAGCCGGGGGCCAGGCAAAAACTCACAGAGCAGTAGCAGCTGGGAAGGGCTTTAGAGCAGGGCCCAGAGAGGATCCAGAAGCTGCAGGGGTGCACAGGTGAACCCGGGGTGGCTCACAGTTTTAGATGCAGCAGAGACACACCCTGGACATGGAGTTGACCTCTGAGAGAGTTGCTATTGGCACACACCACTGCAAGACACTGTGGTTTTCAGCAGCGCATACAGAAATGGAGACTGTGTGTTCCGGAGGTCTCAGTGAAGAGCAGATGGCAATTTCTTTCCTCTGGGACAGAGATTCAGGTGCGGCCATATTTGCCCTCACTCAGAAGAGGCACAGAAAGCCGCCAGAGAACAAAAGCCCCCAAAACCTGTTACCACTGAACCCAGCCCCCCAACAGGGGGCAGAGCAACTCTGCCTGAGCAGGGTTGCCTGAGAAACAGTGTGGCAGGCCCCTCCCACAGAAGACAGGCTAAGAGAACAAGAGGATGACAACCCTAGGTTCCCCACAAAACAGGTGCATCTCGGTTAGGTTGTGGTTAATACTTTGGACTGTACACATTCCCTCAACCACCTCTCAATAGAATGACTAGGAGGAGGAGCTCCCAATAAAGAAAACAACAAGAGACAATGGCCTCCCCCACAGACCTAATGGATATGGATATAAGCAAGATGTCACAGATTGACTTCGGAATAGCAATTATGAAGTCGATATCTAGGCTTGAGAAAAATATTAGTGATAATATAGTATCCCTAAGGGCAGAAATGAGATCTAATCAGGCCAAACTTAAAAACGCTATGAATGAGATACAGTCTAAACTGAATACCCTAACAGCCAGGGTAAATGAGGCAGTAGAATGAATTAGTGAGCTAGAAGAAAGATGACAGAAAGGAGAGAAGCTTAGGAGGACTGGGATAAACAGCTAGAAGCCCACGAGAACAGACTTAGAGAAATCAATGATGCCATGAAATGTTCCAATGTCAGAATTATTTGGATCGCTGAGGGGGTGGAGAGAGAAAGACTAGAAGCTATATTTGAGTAAATCGTGGCTGAGAACTTCCCTAATCTGGGAAAGAAATAAGCATTAGTGTCCAAAAGGCAGAAAGGACCCTTCCCAAGATCAGTAAAAACAGACCAACACCATGGCATATAATAGTAAAACTTGCAAATCATAGAGCCAAGAAGCTATCCTGAAAGCAGCTAGGGGGAATAGATTTTTTAACCTACAGAGGGAGGGACATCAGAGTAACGTCAGACCAGTCCACAGAGACATGGCAAGCCAGAAAGGGCTGGTAAGACATATTCACGGTACTAAATGAGAACATGCAGCTGAGGACACTTTATTCAGCAAGGCTGTCATTCAGAATGGATGGACAGACAAGGAGCTTCCAAGACTGGAAGAAACTGAAAGAATATGTGACCATCAAGCCAGCCCTGCAAGAAATATTAAGGGGGATTCTATAAAAGAAGAAATACCCCAAGAGTAATATAGACCAGAAATTTACAGAGACAATCTTTAGAAACAGGGACTTCACAGGCAATATGATGGCACTAAACTCATATCTTTCAATAGTCACTCTCAGTGTGAATAGCCTAAATGCTCCCATGAAACATCACAGTGCTGCAGATTGGATAAAAAGACATGACCCATTCATATGCTGTCTTCAAGAGACACATTTTGATCCTAAAGATACCTCCAGATTGAAAGCGAGGGGATGGAGAACTATTTATCATGACAATGGACTTCAAAAGACAGCTGGGGTAGCAATTCTGATATCAGACAAAATAGATTTTAAACAAAAGACTGTAGTAAGAGATGTAGAGGGACACCATATCATACATAAAGGTATATCCAACAAGAAGTTCTAACAACTGTAAATATCTATGCCCCCAACATGGGAGCAGCCAACTACATAAGTCAACTGTTAACCAAAATAAAGAAACATATAGATAATAATACATTAATAGTGGGAGACCTCAACACTCCACTCTCAGCAATGGACAGATCATCTAAGCAGAAGAACAACAAAGAAACAAGAGCTTTGAATGACACATTGGACCAGATGGACTTTGTAGATACATACAGAACATTCCACCTTAAAACAACTCATTCTGGGGCGCCTGGGTGGCTTAGCCATTAAGCGTCTGCCTTGGGCTCAGGGCGTGATCCTGGCATTCTGGGATTGAGCCCCACATCAGGCTCCTCTGCTGGGAGCCTGCTTCTTCCTCTTCCTACTTCCCCTGCTTGTGTTCCCTCTCTCTCTGTCTGTCTCTCTCTGTCAAATAAGCAAAAATAAAATCTTTAAAAAAAAACTCATTCTTCTCAAGCACACATGGAACTTTCTCCAGAATAGACCACATACTGGGTCACAAATCAGGTCTCCTGATACCAAAAGATTGAGATTATTCCCTGCATATTCTCAGACCACAATGCTTTGAAACTGGAACTCAATCACAAGAAACAATTTGGAAGGAATTCAAACACTTGGAAGCTAAAAACCATCCTACTAAAGAATGTTTGGGTCAACCAGGAAATTAAAGAACTTAAACAATTCATGGAAAACAATGAGAAGGAAAACACATTGTTCCAAAACCTATGGGATACAGCAAAGGCAGTCCTACAGGGGAAATACATAGCCATCCAAGCCTCACTCAAAAAAATAGAAAAATCCAGAATGCACAAGCTAACCTTACACCTAAAGGAGGTGGGGGAAAGAAGAGCAAATAAAACCTAAACCAAGCAGGAGAAGAAAAATAATAAAGATTAGAGTAGAGATCAATTAAATAGTAACCAGAAAACAGTAAAAAAAGATCAAAGAAACTAGAAACTTGTTCTTGAAAGAATTAATAAGATCGATAAACCACTGGACAGAATTAACCAAAAGAAAAGATAAAGGACCCAAATTAATAATATCATGAAAGAAAGGGGAAAGATCATGACTAAGAACAAGGAAATAGAAACAGTTATTAGAAAGTGAAATAAGTCAAGCAGAGAAAGACAATTATCATATGATTTCTCTCATCTATGGAACATAAGAACTAGGAAGATTGGTAGGAGAAGAAAGGGATAAAGAAAGGGGGGTAATCAGAAGGGGAATGAAGCATGAGAGACTATGGACTATGAGAAACAAACTGAGGGCTTCAGAGGGGAGGGGGGTGGTGGAATGGGATAGACTGGTGATGGGTAGTAAGGAGGGCACATATAGCATGGTGCACTGGGTGTTATACGCAACTAACACAACTAATGAATCATCGAACTTTACATCAGAAGCCAGGGATGTACTGTATGGTGACTAACATAATATAATAAAAAAAATAAAAAAATAAAAGGGCAAAAAAAAAAGAAATTGTTACCCAAAACTATATGACAACAAACTAAGCAACCTGGAAGAAATGGATGCCTTCATGGAAACTTATAAACTACCAAGACTGAAACAGTAAGAAATAGACAATCTGAACAGACCAATAAGCAGTAATGAATTTGAAGCAGTAATCAAAAACCTCCAAAGAAACAAGAGTCCACGACCAGATGGTTTCCCAGGGGAATTCCACCAAACATTTAAAGAAGATATAATACCTATTATTCTGAAGCTGTTTCAAAAAAACTTGTGGGGAACAAGGAAGCTTCTTACACTGTTGGTTGGAATGCACGCTGGTACAGTCACTCTGGAAAACAGCGTGGACGTTCCTCAGGATGTTAAAAATAGAGCTACTCTATGACCCCAAAGTTGCACTACTGTGTATTTACCCTAAATATACAGATGTAGCGAAAAGAAGGGTCACATGAACCCCAATTTTCATAGAAGCAATGTCCACAATAGCCAAACTGTGGAAGGTGCCAAGATGCCCTTCACAGATGAATGGGTAAAGAAGATGTGGTTCATGTATACAATGGAATATTACTCAGTCATCAGAAAGGATGAATACCTACCATTTGCACTGACATGGATGTAACTGGAGGGGATTATGCTAAGTGAAATAAATCAAGCAGAGAAAGACAATTTTCATATGTGGAACATAAGGAATAACACGGAGGGTATTAGGGAAAGGAAGGGAAAACTGAGAGGTTTCAGAAATCAGAGAAGGAGAAACCATGAAAGACTCTGGGAAACAAACTGAGGGTTTCAGAGGGGAGAGGGGTGGGGTGATGCAGAAGCCTGGTGATGGGTATTAAGGTGTTGTAATGAGCAGTGGGTGTTATACTCAACTAATGAATCATTGAACACTATATCAAAAACTAATGATGTATTGTATGGTGGCCAATTTAATAATAAAAAATTTAAAAAGAATATTAGTTTTTCCAATCCATGCACATGGGATGGTTTTCCAAATCTTTCTGTCCTCTTCAAGTTCTTTCATAAGTGTTCTATGGTTCTCAGAATACGGATCTTTTACCTCTTTGGTTGGGTTTCTTCCTAATTATCTCATAGTTTTTGGTGCTGGTGTAAATGGGATCAAGTCCTTCATTCCCTTTCTGCTGCTGCATTACAGGTATATAGAAATGCAACACATTGTTTTACATTGATTTTGTATCTTGCAACTTTGCTGAATTCCTGTATTAGTTCCAGCAATATTTTGGTGGAGTCTTTTGGGTTTTCTACATAGAATATCATGTTGTCTGTGAAAAGGGAATGTTTGACTTCTTCCTTGCCCAAAGGATGCCTTTTTTTTGTTTGTTTGATTGCTGAGGTAAGACTTCCAATACTATGTTAAATATCAATGGTGAGAGTAGAAATCCCTGTCTTGTTCCTGACCTTAAAAGAAAACTCGCAGTTCTTCCCCACTGAGGATGATATTATCTGTGGGTTCTTTTGTATATGTCCTTTATGATGTTGACATATCTCCCCTCTATCCCTAATTGTTGAGGGTTTTTATCAAGAATGGATGCTGTACTTGGTCAAATGCTTTTTCTGCATTTCTTGAGAGGATCATATGGTTCTTATCCTTTCTTTTATTACTCTGGTTTATCACGTTGATTGATTGTAGATGTTGAACCACCCCAGCAGCCTCGGAATAAATTTCACTTGATCGAGGTGAATGATTAATGTACTGCTGGATTTGAATTGCTAGTGTCTTGTTGAAAATTTAGGCACCCACATTCATCAGAGATATAGGCCTGCCATTCTTCTTTTTAGTGGGGTCTTTGGTTTTGGGATCAAGGTAATGTTGGCCTCATAGAATGAGTTTGGAAGTTGTCCTTCCATTTCTATTTTTTGGAATGGTTGAAGTTGAATAGTTATTAGCTCTTCTTTAAATGACTGTTAAAGTTCTCCTGGGAAGCCATCTGGCCTTGGACTTTTGTTTGTTCAGAGATTTTTGATTACTGATTTGATTTCTTTGTTGGTGATGGGTCTGTTCAAATTTTCCACTTCTTCCTCTTTCAGTTTGGTACACTGTAGGTTTCTAGGAATTTGTCCATTTCTTCCAGATAGCTCAGTTTGTTGGCATATAATTTTTTCATAATAGTCTCTCAATGATTTGTATTTCTCTTGTGTTGTTTATTATCTCTCCTCTTTCATTCGTGATTTTATTTATTTGGGTCCTTAGTCTTAATTTTAAGTCTGGCTAAGTGTTTATCAATTTATTTTTTTCAATCAACCAGCTCCTAGTTTCATTGATCTCTTCTACTGTGGGTTTTTTTGTTTCTATATCATTGATTTCTGCACTAATCTTTATTATTTCCCATCTACTGCTGGCTTTAGGCTTTATTGGCTGTTCCTTTTCTAGCTCCTTTAGGTGTAAGATTAGTTTGTGTGTTACACACTATTTGCTCCTTGAAGTAGGCTTGCATTGCTATATAATTCCCTCTTCTGACTGCTTCTGCTGCATCTCAAAGGTTTTGAACTGTTGTGTTTTCATTTCCATTTGCCTTTATGTATTTTTTTAAATTTCTTCTTTAATTTCCTGGTTAACCCATTGATTCTTTAGTAGGATGTTCTTTCACCTCCCATGCATTTGTGGTCTTTCCAAATTTTATGTTGTGGTTGACTTCAAGTTTCATTGCTTTGTGGTCTGAAAATATGCATGGTATGATCTGTTTTTCTGTATCTGATTAGGGCTGATTTGTGACCTAGTATGTGACCTATTCTGGAGAATGTTCCATGTGCATTTGAAAAGAATGTGTATTCTGCTGCTTTAGGATGAAATGTTCTGGATATACCTGTTAAGGCTGTGGGGTTCACTGTGTCATTCAAAGACATTGTTTCTTTGTTGATTTTCTGCTTAGACGATTTGTCTTTGCTTTGAGCGTGGTGTTGAATTCCCCTACTGTTATAGTATTACTATCAATGTGTTCCTTTATGTTTGTTATTAATTGATTTATACATTTGCGTGCTTCCAATTTGGGGCATAATTATTTACAATTGTTATATCTTCTAGTTTGATAGACTCCTTTATTATGATATAGTGCCCTTCTTTATCTCTTGTTACAGCCTTTGGTTTGAAATCTGCTTTGTCTAATGCAAGTATGGCTACTCTTTGTTTCTTTTGATGTCCATTAGCATGATAAATGGTTCTCCATCCCCTCACTTTCAGTTTGTAGGTATCTTTAGGTCTAAAATGAATCTCTTGTAAGCAGCATATAGATGGGTCTTGTTTTTGTCATCCGTTGTGATACCCTATGTCTTTTGATTGGAGACTTTAAGCCATTTACATTCAGAGTCATTACTGATAGATATGAATTTAGTGCCATTGTATTACCTGTAAAGTCATTGTTTCTGGAGATTTTCTCTGTTCCTTTCTAGTCTTTATTTCTTTTGGTCTTCTTTTTTCCACTCAAAGCGTCCCCTCCAATATTTCCTGGAGGCTCATTCAATGGTCATGAACTCCTTTACTTCTGTTTGTCTGGGAAGCTATCTCTCCTTCTATTGTGAATGATAGCTTTGCTGGATAAAGTATTCTTGGCTGCATACTTTTTTCCCCCATTCAGCATGTTGAATATATTGTGCCACTGTTTTCTGGCCTGCCAATTTTCTGTGAATGAATTTGCTGCTAACCTTATTTGTCTTCCCTTAGGTTAGGGATTTTGTTTCCCTTGCTGCTTTTAGGATTTTTTTCCTTATCTCTGTAGTTTGCAAATTTTACTATGGTATGTATTGGTGTTGGTCTGCTTTTGTTGATTTTGATGCGAGTTCCCTGTGCCCCCTGGATTTGGATGTCTTTTCCTTCCCCAGATTAGGAAAGTTTTCAGCTGTAAGGTTCCCCAAATAAGCGTCCTTCCCCATTTTCCCTTCCTTCTTTTTTTGGGACTCTTATGATACAAATGTTATTATGTTTTACAGAGTCACTGAGTTCCCTAAGTCTGCATTTGTGACCCAACATTTTTCTTTCCCTCTTCTTTTCAGTTTCACTTTTTCCATAATTTTATCTTTGATATAGCTTATTCCTTCATCTGTGTCCTCCGTCCTTGTGGTCATTACATCCAGTCGGTTTTGTGTCTCAGTTATAGAATTATTTTATTTTGGCTTGACTAGTTTTTAGGTCTTTTATCACTGTGGTGAGGGACTACCTGGTGTCTTCTATGCTTTTCTCAAGCCCAGCTAATATCCCCTGCCTCTGCCTTCTTTCTCCATAGGAGTACTGCTACACCTGCCAGACTCAACACCAGCAGTGGTGTGGACTTCTAAAAGTCCAGACTTTGAGCTCTGCTGCTTATAAAATCTTGCAGTAATCAACCCCTCTTGTTTTCCCTATCAATGGTTTTAGGGAAGTATTTTTCTAGTGCAATCGTTTGCACACTGCTCTCTCTCCCTCTCTCTCTTTCTCTCTCTTCTTTCCATGATGAGAGTTTCCTCCCCTCCATAGCACCCATGATTCTTTTCTCCCACAAATTGTGTCTTTGCTCATCCTATTTTCCATGATATGTCCTCTTTCCTCCCTCTAGTTTTGCTGTTTGTTCCCTCAGCCCTCAAATTAATTTGTTAGGTGTTCAAAGTATTTTGATATTTATCTATCTGTGTTTCAGTGATAAGGCAAGTGTAGGGTCCCCCTACTACTCCGTCATCTTCTATCACAAACACTGACCCATTCATTGCTTAGTAGTATGCTGTTTAACCTCCATGTATTTGTATTCTTTCCAAACTTTTTCTGTGGCTAACTTCAAATTTCATAGCATTGTGGTCAGAAATTGTGCATGGCATAATCTCAATCTTTTTGTACTTTTTGAGACTTGACATGTGAGTTAGTATGTCATCTGTTCTGGAGAATGTCCCATGTGCACTCGAAAAGAATGTGTATTCTGCTGTTTTAGGATGAAATATTCTGAATGTATCTGTTAAGTCCATGTGATATAATGTGTCATTCAAAGCCATTGTTTCCTTGTTGATTTTCTGCTTAGATTATCTGTGCATTGATGTTAGTGTGGTTTTAAAGTCCCTACTATTATTCTGTTATTACGAATGAGTTTCTTTATGTTTGTTATTAATTGTGTTATATATCTGAGTTCTCCCATGTTGGGGGAATAAATATTTACAATTGATATATCTTCTTATTGGATTGTCCCTTTAATGCCCTTCTACATCTGTTGCTACAGCCTCTGTTTAAAATCTATTTTGTCTGATATAAGTATTACTACCCTAGCTTTTCTTGATGTCCATTAGCATAATGAATATTTCTTCAACCCCTCACTTTCAATCTGCAGTGTCTTTAGTTATAAAGTAAGTCTCTTTAAGGCAGCATATAGATGGGTGCTTTTTTCTTAAATCCATTCTGGCATCCTATATCATTTGATTGTTGTGTTTAGTGCTTTTACGTTCAGATTAACTATTGATCAATATGTATTTATTGTCATTGTATTACTTCTTTTGTAATTGTTTCTGGAGATTTTTCTCTCTGCCTTTCTTTTTTTTTTCATGTTATTTGTGGTTTNCAAGGAAAAACCTGGAAGAAACTCAAACACTTGGAGGCTAAGAACCATCCTGCTCAAGAATGACTCGATAAACCAGGAAATCAAAAAACAAATTAAACAATTTATGGAGACCAACGAGAATGAATACACAACGGTCCAAAACCTATGGGATACTGCAAAGGCAGTCCTAAGGGGGAAATACATAGCCATCCAAGCCTCACTCAAAAGAATAGAAAAATCTAAAATGCAGTTTCTATATTCTCACCTCAAGAAACTGGAACAGCAACAGAGGGACAGGCCTAACCCACTGACAAGGAAGGAGTTGACCAAGATTAGAGCAGAAATCAATGAATTAGAGACCAGAACCACAGTAGAGCAGATCAACAGGACTAGAAGCTGGTTCTTTGAGAGAATCCATAAAATTGATAGACCACTGGCAAAACTTGTCCAAAAACAAAGAGAAAGGACTGAGATTATTAAAATTATGACTGAAAAGGGAGAGGTCACGACCAGCACCATTGAAATTGCAAGGATTATTAGAAACTTTTATCAACAGCTATATGCCAAAAAACTAAACAATCTGGAAGAGATGGAGGCCTTCCTGGAAACCTATAAACTACCAAGACTGAAACAGGAAGAAATAGATTTCTTAAATAGGCCAATTAACTATGAAGAAATTGAGTCAGTGATAAACAACCTTCCAAATAATAAAACTCCAGGCCCAGACGGTTTTCCTGGGGAATTCTACCAAACATTCAAAGAAGAAATAATACCTATTCTCCTAAAGCTATTTCAAAAAATAGAAACAGAAGGAAAGCTACCAAACTCATTCTATGAGGCTAATATTACCTTGATCCCCAAACCAGGCAAAGACCCCCTCAAAAAGGAGAATTACAGACCGATTTCTCTAATGAATATGGATGCCAAAATCCTCAACAAGATCCTTGCTAATAGAATCCAACAGTACATTAAAAGGATTATCCATCATGACCAAGTGGGATTCATACCTGGGATGCAAGCATGGTTCAACACTCGCAAATCAATCAATGTGATACATCATATCAACAAGAAAAGACTCAAGAACCATATGATCCTCTCAATTGATGCAGAAAAAGCATTTGACAAAATACAGCATCCTTTCCTGATTAAAACCCTTCAGAGTGTAGGAATAGAGGGTACATTTCTCAATCTCATAAAAGCCATCTATGAAAAGCCTACTGCAAGCATTATTCTCAATGGGGAAAAGCTGGAAGCCTTTCCCTTAAGATCAGGAACACGACAAGGATGCCCACTCTCGCCACTATTATTCAACATAGTACTAGAAGTCCTTGCAACAGCAATCAGAAGACAAAAAGGGATCAAAGGTATCCAAATCGGCAAAGAAGAAGTCAAACTGTCTCTCTTTGCAGATGACATGATACTCTATATGGAAAACCCAAAGGAATCCACTCCCAAACTATTAGAAGTTATAGAACAATTCAGTAAGGTGGCAGGATACAAAATCAATGCCCAGAAATCAGTTGCATTTCTATACACGAATAACGAGACTGAAGAAAGAGAAATTAGGGAATCCATCCCATTTACAATAACACCAAAAACCATGCGTTACCTTGGAATTAACTTAACCAGAGACGTAAAGGACCTATATGCTAGAAACTATAGATCACTTTTGAAAGATATTGAGGAAGACATAAAAAGATGGAAAAATATTCCATGCTCATGGATTGGAAGAATTAACATAGTTAAAATGTCCATACTACCCAGAGCAATCTACACTTTCAATGCTATCCCGATCAAAATACCGAGGACATTTTTCAAAGAACTGGAACAAATAGTCCTTAAATTTGTATGGAACCAGAAAAGGCCCCGAATCTCCAAGGAACTGTTGAAAAGGAAAAACAAAGCTGGGGGCATCACAATGCCGGATTTCGAGCTGTACTACAAAGCTGTGATCACAAAGACAGCATGGTACTGGCACAAAAACAGACACATCGACCAATGGAACAGAATAGAGAACCCAGAAATGGACCCTCGGCTCTTTGGGCAACTAATCTTTGATAAAGCAGGAAAAAACATCCGGTGGAAAAAAGACAGTCTCTTCAATAAATGGTGCTGGGAAAATTGGACAGCTACATGCAAAAGAATGAAACTTGACCACTCTCTCACACCATACACAAAAATAAACTCCAAATGGATGAAAGACCTCAATGTGAGACAGGAATCCATCAAAATTCTAGAGGAGAACATAGGCAACAACTTCTATGACATCGGCCAGAGCAACCTTTTTCACGACACATCTCCAAAGGCAAGAGAAATAAAAGATAAAATGAACTTATGGGACTTTATCAGGATAAAGAGCTTCTGCACAGCCAAGGAAACAGTCAAAAAAACTAAGAGACAGCCCACGGAATGGGAGAATATATTTGCAAAGGACACCACAGATAAAGGACTGGTATCCAAGATCTACAAAGAACTTCTCAAACTCAATACACGAGAAACAAATAAACAAATCATAAAATGGGCAGAAGATATGAACAGACACTTTTCCAATGAAGACATACAAATGGCTAACAGACACATGAAAAAATGTTCAAAATCATTAGCCATCAGGGAAATTCAAATCAAAACCACACTGAGATACCACCTTACGCCAGTTAGAATGGCAAAGATAGACAAGGCAAGAAACAACAATTGTTGGAGAGGATGTGGAGAAAGGGGATCCCTCCTACATTGTTGGTGGGAATGCAAGTTGGTACAGCCACTCTGGAAAACAGTGTGGAGGTCCCTTAAAAAGTTAAAAATTGAACTACCCTATGACCCAGCCATTGCACTACTGGGTGTTTACCCCAAAGATACAGACGTAGTAAAGAGAAGGGCCATATGCACCCCAATGTTCATAGCTGCATTGTCCACAATAGCCAAATCATGGAAGGAGCCGAGATGCCCTTCAACAGATGACTGGATTAAGAAGCTGTGGTCCATATATACAATGGAATATTACTCAGCTATCAGAAAGAACGAATTCTCAACATTTGCTGCAACATGGACGGCACTGGAGGAGATAATGCTAAGTGAAATAAGTCAAGCAGAGAAAGACAATTATCATATGATTTCTCTCATCTATGGAACATAAGAACTAGGATGAACAGTAGGGGAAGAAAGGGATAAAGAAAGGGGGGGTAATCAGAAGGGGGAATGAAACATGAGAGACTATAGACTATGAGAAGCAAACTGAAGACTTCAGAGGGGAGGGGGGTGGGGGAATGGGATAGACTGGTGATGGGTAGTAAGGAGGGCATATATTGCATGGTGCACTGGGTGTTATATGCAACTAATGAAGCATCGAAGTTTGCATCGGAATCCGGGGATGTACTGTATGGTGACTAACATAATATAATAATAAAATATATTTCAAAAATTAAAAAAAAAAGAAATCTGTACTTAGCTTTCTGTGTCTTCCCTTGTAAATTAGGGGCTTCTTTTGTCTTGTTGGTTTTAAGATATTTTTTTCTTATTGCCATATGTTACAAATTCAATTACAATATGTCTTGGTGGTGATCTTCTTATGTTGATTTTGATGGTAGTTTTCTGTGACTCCTGGATTTGGAAGTCTCTTTCTTTCCCCAGATTAGGGAAGTTTTTGGCTATAACTTCCTCAAATAAACTTTCTGCCCCCTTTTCTCTCTTCTTCTTCTTTTGGGACTCCTATAATATGAATGTTATTATGTTCGATGAAGTCACTGATTTTCTTAAGTTTATTCTTGTGTTCCATAATTCGTCTTTCTCTCTTTTGTTCAGCTTCATTATTTTCCATTATTTTATCTTCTATATCACTTATTTATTCCTCTGTTTCTTACATCCTTTTGGTCACTGCATTTGGTATCTTCTGAAACTCAGTTATGGAATTTTTCATTTCTGACTGTTTTTTAACTACTTTATCTATGATGTAATGGCCTCCCTGAAGTCTTCCATTCTTTTCCCAAGCCCAGTGATTATTCTTACGATTGTTGCTTTAAATTCTCCACCAGCTGTATTACTTATATCTGTTTCAGTTAGATCTGTGGCCCTGTCCTTTCCTTATTTTATCTTGGATGAATTTCTCCATCTTGACATTTTGCCTATGTCTCTGTCTTCTCTGTGTTAGAAAAGTCTGTTATGTTTCCTGTTCCCAAGAGTAATGGCTTTATGAAGAGGTCATATAGTTTCCAGGGACTGGTGTTTCAGGGAGTGTCTGTGGCGTGTGTTGCACATTTTCTACTAGTGTGTTTTGGTTGCTCTATCCTTCAAGCCAGTCATCTGAAGAGGCTCTCTTTGCTTGCAGTAGACGTAGTTTGGGTGTTGGGGAGAGCATGGTGATATTTAACTAAGCGTGCTCTTGTCTGCTTATTAAATGAAAGCTGATGCTACTTTCAGTTGAACTGAAACCTTGGAGATCTCTGTGGTTGGAAGACATGTTTAGTGCATGTATTTCCACTGGTCTCCTGGGGAAGGGGCCTGCTGAGCTAGGTCTGAAGCACACCTGCCAAAGGAGGGCAGTACTAGCAGAGCACAGTAGTGTAGGACTTGGTGTAAAAAGGTTAGGCAGCCAGAGAATCGCTGTGCTGTTTACTGAATCGGTTTTACATGGTGGGTCTGGGGAAGGAAATGGTGCCAGCCAGCTCCTTTGTCCCTGGAGAGACATCTCTGTGTTTGGTGTTCTCAAGGAAGCGTTCCCAGAGGAGCTAATATTCTCCCCCTCTGTATCTCAGGCATTTTTCAGATTGCCATTTTCATGCTGTCTCTCTCCAGTTTGCTTGCCTGCCAGGAAAAGTACAGTGCACTTCAGGTTCTATTCCAACCAAGCCTATTGACATTTTTAAAATAATTTTTTTATTATATTATGTTACTCACCATACAGTACCAAACATTATTACCAAGGGAGAGAGGGGAAAGATGGCTGAGGAATAGGGGACCTTATTTTAACTGGTCCCCTGAATCAAGCTGGATTTCTACCAGACCATTCTGAATACCCACAAAATCAGCCTGAAATGTAAGAAGATATATCTGGATCTCTACAAACAGAACATCTCCAGCAACTGGTCTCCAGGCATGAAGCAGGGAGCCAAGATTCTGAGGGAAGATACCAGAAGATAAATGGAAGGGGGAGAGAGTCTTTGTGCTCTTGTGCCAGGAAGGCAAAGCCTTCTACTGGGGGACCAGGCACAGACTCACAGACCAGTTGGGAAAGAAATTTAGGGCAGCCCCCCGACTGAAACCTGGAGCTATGGGAACATGCGCAAACCGGAGGTGGCTGGTGGTTTTAGAAGTACAAAGGGCAGAGATGTGTCCAGCCCTGGGAGCGAGGACTGGGAGTGCTGCTGTGGGGCACAGAACCCAGGACAATGCAGGTTTTTAACAGCACAGAGAGAAATGGAGTAAGTGTGGCCTGGAGAGCTCAGTGAAGAGCAGACTGTAATCTCTCTGTTTTGAGACAGAGGTTGGATACAGTCACTGTTCCTCTGACTGTCAGAAGAGACATGGAAAGCCACCAGGGAAAGCTGCCAGAGAAGAAAAGCCCCCCAGAACCGGTTCTCACTGAGCCCATGCTCCTCCCACAGGGGGCAGGACAATTCTGCCTAAAGAGGGTTGCCTGAGTAACAGTGAGATCGGTTCCTCCCCAAAAAGGCAAGCTGGAAGAACAAGAGGTCCACAACCCTAAAGTCCTTGTAAAACAGGTGCATCTTGCTTGGATTGTGGTCAATATTTTGGACTCTGTACATTCCCACAACCACCTCTCAACAAAATGACTAAGAGGAGAAAGACCCAACAAATGAAAGAAACAGAGACTGTGGCCTCTGCCATAGAAGTAATGATTATGAATATAACTAAGATGTCAGAAATGGATTTCTGAGTAACAATTATCAAGGCGATTGTTAAGCTTCAGAAAAATATTACAGAAAATGTAGAATCTCTAAGGGCAGAAATAAGACCTGATCAGGCCAAACTTAAAAATGCTACAAATGAAATAAATTCTAAACTGGATGCTTTGACTGCCAGGGTAAACAAGGCAGAAGAATGAATTAATGAGTTAGAGGATAAGATGATAGAAAAGAAGGGAAATGAGGTGGCATGGGAAAACAAATTAAATTTCAAGGCATGAAACAGAGATTAGTTACTCAATGAAAATTTCCAATATCAGATTTATTGGGATCCCTGAGGAGGTGGAGAAAGAGAAAGGTCTAGAAGATACATTTGAACAAATCTTAGCTGAGAACTTCCCTAACCTGGGGAAGGAAACAAGCATTCCTGTCCAAGAGGCAGAGAGGACCCCTTCCAAGATCAATGAGAACAGGCCTACAACATGACATATAATAGTACGATTCCCAAATCTTACATCCAATGAAACAATCTTGAAAGTGGCATAGGGGAAGAGATTTCATACACACAGAGGGTTGAATATAAAAATAATGTCACACCTGTCAACAGAGACCTGACAAGCCAGAAAGGGCTGGCAAACATATTTGCAGTATTAGAAGAACATGCAGCCAAGGATACTTTATCCATTCAGAATGGATGGAGAGACAATGAGCTCCCAAGACCAGCAGAAACTGAAAGAATATGTGACCACCAAGCCGGCCCTGCAAGAAATATTAAGGGATGTTCTATAAAAGAAGAAAGACCTCAAGAGCGATATAGAACAGAAATTTATGGAGACAATCTATAGAAACAAGGACTTCACAGGCAATATGAGAACATTAAAATCATATCTCTCAATAATCATTCTCAAAGTGAATGGCCTAAATGATCCCATAAAACGCCACAGGGTTGCAAATTGGATAAAAAGACATGACCCACCCATATGCTGTCTACAAGACACTCACTTTGAACCTAAAGTTACATCCGGACTGAAATTGAAGGGATGGATAAGCATTTTTCATACCAATGGACCTCAAAAGAAAGCTGGGGTAGCAATTCTCATATCAGAAAAATTAGATTTTAAGCTAAAGACTGTAGTTAGAGATACACAAGGACACTATATCAATCTTAAAGGGTATATACAACACGTGGAACTAACAATTATAAATATCTGTGCCCAAAACATGAGAACAGCCAACTACATAAGCCAACTGTTAACAATAAAGAGACGTACAGATAGTAATACATTAATAGTAGGGGACCTCAATATCCCACTCTCAGCAATAGATCATCTAAGCAGAAAATCAACAAAGAAACAAGAGCTTTGAATGACATACCGGACCAGATGGACTTCATAGCTATATACAGAACATTCCACCCTAAAACTACAGAATACTCATGCTTCTCAAACTCACATGGAACTTTCTCCAGAAGAGACCACATACTGGGTCACAAAACAGGTCTCAACCATTACCTAAAGATTGAGATTATTGCCTGCATATTCTCAGACCATAATGGATTGAAACTGGAACTCAATCACAAGAAAAAATTTGGAAGGAATTCAAACACGTGGAAGCTTAAGACCATCCTGCTTAAGAATGTCTGAGTCAACCAGGAAATCAAAGAACAACTTAAACAATTTCTGAAAACCAATGAGAATGAAAACACACTGGTCCAAAACCTACGGGATACTGCAAAGGCAGTCTTAAGTCGGAAATACATAGCTATCCAAGCCTCAGAAGAATAAAAGATCTAGAATACAAACTCTATATTTACACCTTAAACAACTGGAGAAGAAAAACAAAGGAGGTCTAAGCCAAACATGAGAAGATAATTATATAGATTAGAGCAGAGATCAATGAATTAGAAACCAGGAATACAGCAGAGCAGATCAAAGAAACTAGAAGCTGATTCATTGAAAGAATTAATAAGATCGAGAAACCACATGCCAGACTTATCCAAAAGAAAAGAGAAAGTTCCCAAATTAATAAAATTATGAATGAAAGGGGAGAGATCATGACTAACACCAAGGAAATAGAAACAATTATTAGAAATTATCATCAACAACTTTATGCTAATAAAGTAAGCAACCTGTAAGAAATGGATGCCTTCCTGGAAACCTATAAACTACCAAGACTGAAACAGGAAGAAATAGACAAACCAAACAGACCAATAACTGTAACAAGATTAAAGAAGTGATCAAAACCTCCCAAAAAACAAGAGTCCAGGGCCTGATGGTTTCCCTGGGGAATTCTACCAAATATTCAAAGAAGAAATAATACCTATTCTGAAGCTGTTTCAAAAAATAGAAACAGAAGAAAAACTTCCAAACTCATTGTAGGAAGCCAGCATTACCTTGATCTCAAAACCAGGCCAGGACCCCATCAAAAAGGAGAATTACAGACCCATATCCCTAGTGAATATGAATGCGAAAATTATCAACAAGATCCTACCTAAAAGTATCCAACAGTGCATTAAAACTATTATCCATCACGACCAGGTGGGATTCATCTCTGGGATGCAAGGGTGCTTCAACATTCACAAATCAATAAGTGTGATAGGATGCATTAATAACAGAAGAGACAAGAATCATATGGTCCTCTCAATCAATGCATAAAAAGCATTTGACAACTCGTCAGAGTGTAGGGATAGAGGGTACATTCCTCAATTCCTCAATTCCAAAATCTATGAAAAGCCCAGAGCGAAGATCATTCTCAATGGGGAAATGCTGAGAGCCTTTCCCTTAAGATCAAGAACACAACAAGGATGCCCACTCTTGCCATTAGTGTTCAACATAATCCTAGTCAGCAATCAGAGAACAAAAAGGGGGGGGGGAAGGTATTCAAATGGACAAGGAAGAAGTCAAACTGTCTCTCTTCACAAATGACATGATACTTTATGTTGAAAACCCAAAAAACTCCACCCCCAAATTACTAGAACTCATACAGCAATTCAGTAATGTGGCGGGATACAAAATCAAAGCACAGAAATCGGTTGCTTTTCTATACACTAACAATGAGACTGAAGAAAGAGAACTTAGGGAATCGATTCCATTTACAATAGCACCAAAAACCATAAGATATCTTGGAATAAACCTGACCAAAAAAATAAAGGGTCTATACTCTGGAAACTACAGAACACTGATGAAAGAAATTGAGGAAGACACAGAAAGATGGAAAAACATTCCATGTTCATGGATCAGAAGAACAAACTTTTTATATTATTATTATGATATGTTAGTCACCATACAGTACATCATTAGTTTTTGATGTAGTGTTCCATGATTCATTGTTTGCCTATAACACCCAGTGCTCCATAAAATACATGCCCTCCTTAATACCCATCACCGGGCTAGCCCATCTCCACAGCCCCCTCCCCTCTGAAACCCTCAGTTTGTGTCCCAGAGTCCATAGTCTCTTGTGGAAGAACATTTTAAAAATGTGTATGCTACCAAGAGCAATCTATACCTTCAATACTCTCCCGATCAAAATACCAATGGCATTTTTCAAAAAGAGCTAGAATAAACAATCCTAAAATTCATGTGGAACTAGAAAAGACCCCCAAATGTCAAGGGAATGTTGAAAAAGAAAAACAAAGCTGGGGCGTCATGTTGCCTGATCTCTAGCTATAGTACAAAGCTGTGATCACCAAGACAGCATGGTACTGGCACAAAAACAGACACATAGATCAATGGAACAGAAAACAGACTCCAGAAATGGACCCTCAAATCTATGGTCAACTGATCTTCAACAAAGCAGTAAAAAACATCCAATGGAACAAAGGCAGTGTCTTCAATAAATGGTCCTGGGAAAATTAGACAGCTATATACAGAAGAATGAAACTCCACCATCCTCTCACACCATACACAAAGATAAACTCTAAATGGTTGAAAGACCTTGATGTGAGATAGGAATCCATCAAAATCCTGGAGAAGAACATAGGCAGTAACCTCCTCGACATCAGCCACAGCAACTTCTTTCATGACACATCTCCAAAGGCAAGGGAAACAAAAGCAAAAATGAAATTTTGGGACTTCATCAAGATGAAAAGCTTCTTCACAGCAAAGGAAACAGTCAACAAAACAAAGAGGCCACCCTCAGAATGGAAGAAGATACTTGCAAATGACACTTCAGATAAAGGGCTGGTTTCCAAGATGTATAATGAACTTCTCAAGCTCGACACCCATGAAACAAATAATGAAATCAATAAATGGGCAGAAGATATGAACAGACATATGAATGGCTAACAGACATATGAAAAAATGTTCAACATCATTAGCCATCAAGGAAATTCAAATCAATGCCACATTGAGATACCAACTTACACCAGTTAGAATGGCAAAAATTGACACGGCAAGAAAAAACAAATGTTGCAGATGATGTGGAGAGTTGGTACAGCCACTTGGTTCCTGAAGAAGTTAAAGATAGAGCTACCCTATGACCCAGCAATTGCGCTACTGGGCATTTACCCCAAAGATACAGAGGTAGTGTAGAGAAGGGCCATATGCACCCCAATGTTCATAGCAGCATTATCCACAATAGCCAAACTGTTGATGGAGCTGAGATGCCTTTCAACAGATGAATGGATAAAGAAGATATGGTCCATATATACAATGGAATATTACTTAGCCATCAGAAAGGATGATTACCCAACATTTGCATCAACATGGATGGAACTGGAGGAGATTATGCTGAGTGAAATAAGTCAAGGAGAGAAAGACAATTATCCTATGGTTTCACTTATTTGTGGAACATAAGGAATAGCAGAGAGAACATTAGGAGAAGGAAGGGAAAAACGAAGTGTGGGGGGGAAAAAGGGGGAGATGAAGTATGAGAGACTATAGACTACAGGAAACAAACTGAGGATTTTAACGGGGAGGAGGTGGGGGGGATAGGTTAGCCCAGTGATGGGTATTTAGCAGGGCAGGTATTGTGAGGAACACTGGGTGTTATGGGCAAACAATGGATTATGGAGCACTACATCAAAAACTAGTGATATACTGTATGGTGACTAACATAGCATAATAAAAAAAGAACAAAAAACATAACATAAAAAAAAGAAAAAATAAAGAAAATCTGAGGCAGATTTGACAGGAACTCTTTGGCATCTTTGATGGATATACTAATTAATCCCAAGTAGTTTAAAGTAGTATAGAGTAGAAAGGGCTTTAACCTAATAAGCCCTTTTTAGTACCAAAACAAACTTTCAGCCACCAGTTCTTCTTGTGGTGTATTAAGTTCTCACAACTGCCATGTACCATCTTGCTGATGGTTAGAAGGTACTATGCTAGCAATCTCAAGTGCCTTCAGAACAATCAGCAATGGTGAAACAGGGAGCCCCTCCACACCCCCTCAATTGCAACTGGTTTTCAAACATTGCCTGGAAATTTGTTCTGGCTTCCCATTTTTATTAATCTAACCATATGCAAATTTTCAGGGCTACTAGATCACTTACCCTAGTCTCTTTTTGAAAAACCTGACACTTTTCACATGTGGCTTGAATCACAGACACCTACAGTGTGTATCATTTCTTATCAAACTTATATTTAAAAAATCATCTTACTATTTTAGTCATTTTGTTTTAATGATTTTAGTTTCTGCCATAATCCTAACCTTAATACCAGGGCTTTTAACACTCTAACAACAGATAGACTTATTCAACATGAAAGAATTCAGTCTTGAACTTACCTCAAAATAAAGTTCAAATGAAGAAAACAACAACAACAACAACCACAAGAACAACAAGAAAAACAAAAACCTCCAAACCTTAGGCACATGCTATTGCAGGGGCCCACACTGGTCTTCTGGGGGACTGATGCATGTTTGAGCACAAAGGGCAGTTTTGCCAGAGTGCAGAGTCATGGGACTTGTAGCAAGAAGGATAGACAACCAGTTTTGGGGTGAGCCACCCTCAACAGGTGGTTCTTCATCTATGCCAAAGAGCAGAGGGAAATGGTGCTCACCAGCTTTTTTGTCCCTGGAGAGGTGTCTCTGGGAATTCCACCTCTCACAGGTGTGCTCCAAGAAGAGTGAACAATTTCTCCCCTGTGAGACCAGTGAGACAAAATTCAAATTCAGGACTACCTCATCCTCTTATTAGTACTTTCTTTAACACAGATAAGTAAGGCTAATAGTATCATTTTTTCCAAGATAAATAATATTTTAATGTAATATTTTTCTGGCTTTCTGATGTGTCATTATGGATAGGTTATTATTAACTAAAGTTTATAGTTTACATTAGGTTTCACTGTTGGTACTCATTCAGTAGGTTTGAACAAATACACAGTATATAATGTATGAGTTGTAATATATAGTATTATAATATATATGGTATAATATGTATAGCAATACTAATATATGGCATACTAATATATATAGTATAATACAAAATAGTTTCGCTGCCCTAAAATCACCAATGTTCCACCTATTCTTCTCTCATTTCCTCATACTGAAGCCCTGAAAACCACTGATCTTTTTATTTTCTCCTTAGCTTTGCCTTTTTTATGAATGTCATATTTTCACAATTATACATTATGTAGCAGTTTCAGACTGGCTTCATTCACTTACCAATATGCATTTACATTTACTCCATGTATTTTGGCTTTGTATCTCATTGTTAACTGCAGAATAATATTCCATTGCATGGATGTGTTGCAGGTTGTGTATTCATTCACCTACTGAAGGACATCTTGGCTGCTTCCAAGTTTTGGGAACTATGAATAAATCTATGATAAATACATGCATATGGGTTTTTGTGTGGGTATAACTTTTCAATTCATTTGAGTAAATACCATAGAGCATGATTGCTGAATCATAGTGTATGAGTATGTTTCATTGTGTAATAAACTGCCAAGCTACCTTGTATCATTTTAGATATATCATTTTCCATTTCTACCAGTGATGAATGAGAGTCCCTGTTCCTCCATATTCTTACTAGTGTTTGGCGTTGTGTTTGGTATTTTAACCATTCTAATAGGTGTGTAGTGGTATTTCATTGTTGTTGTAATTTGTAATTCCCTAATAATATATCATGTTGAGTATCTTTTCATATGCTTATTTGTCACCTGTATATCTTCTTTGGTGAGGTGTCTGTTCAGAATTTTTCCCATTTTTAAAATGTTTTTTCTTATTGTTGAGTTTTAAGAGTTATTTATGTATTTTGGAAACCAGGACTTTACCAGATATATGTTTTATAGATATTTTCTCCCAGTCTGTGGCTTCTCTTTTCATTCTCTTAACAGTGTATTACACTGAGCAGATGTTTTTCATTTTAATAAAGTCCAAATTTTCTATTTTTTCTTTCATGGATCATGATATTAGTTTTGTATCTAAGATGTCACTGCCAAGAAGACATGAACAGACATTTCTCCAAAGAAGATATACAAATGGCTAACAGACACGTGAAAAAAAAAAAAAAGCTCAACATCACTCGGCATCAGGGAAATATGAATCAAAACTACAATGAGATGCCACCTCACACTGATCATAATGGCTAAAATTAACAACTCAGGAAACAACAGATATTGGCTATGATGTGAAGAATGGGGAACTCTCATGCATTGTTGGTGGGACTGCAAACTGGTGAAGCCACTCTGGAAAACAGTATGGAGGTTCCTCAAAAAAGTTAAAAATAATACTACCTTGTCACCCTCCACTTGCACTACAAGGTATTTATCCAAAGCATACAAACATAGTGACCTGAGGGGGCACATTAACCCCAATATCTACAGCAGCAATGTCCACAATAGCCAAAATATGGAAAGAACCCAGATGTCCATTGACAGATGAATGGATAAAGAAGAGGTGATTATATTTATATTTATATATATATATATAATGGAATTATTATAATAATAATTATTATTATATTTATATATATAAATATATATAATGGAATATTACTTGGCCATCAAAAAGAATGGAATCTTGCCATTTGCAAGGATGTGGATGGAACTAGAAGGTATTATACTACATGAAATAAGTCAGTCAGAGAAAGACAAATACCATATGATTTCACTCATATATGGAATTTAAGAAACAAAACATGAACATAGGGGAAGGGAAAGAAAAATAGAAGAAGATAAAAACAGAGAGGGAGACAAACCATGAGACTCTTAACTCTAGGAAACAAACTGAGGGTTGCTGGAGGGGAAGTGGATGTGGACACAGGGTAATTGGGTGTTGGGCTTTAAGGAGGGCACTTGATGTGATGAGTACTGTGTGTTATATGCAACCAATGATGAATCACTGAATTCTACATCTGAAACTAAATTGAATTTAAATAAAAACTTTTTTTTAAATTAAAAATTAAAAAAATATCACTGCCAAACACAAGATCACCTTAATATTTCTGACATTTTCTAGGAGTTTTGGAGGTAAAGTCAAAAACATATCTAGAATATGCCTGATTCTACTACCAGTCTGCCAGATTCGAACCACTCTCATCTTTCAAACACAACAAACTTGCGCCTACTTCATGACTTCACCCTGTTTTTTTTCCAGCTTAGAATACTATTCCTTTAGCTTAATGGCTCACTACCTCATTTCATTAAGTTCTCTATTCCAATGTCACATGGCAGAGGTGTTTTCCCTGATATCTCAAATAACAACCCCTATCATTCTGTCCTCTTTTTCCACTTCATTTTAAGAGCACCTGCCATCACCCAAAATGTTGCATATTTGTTTACTGTCTATCTTTTCCTGCTAGAATATGAGTTCTGTGAGGGCTCCATGAGGGCAGGGTCCTTGTCTGATTTCTTTGTCCCTGTATTTCAGCTTCTCAACAGGCAGGTGCTCACTAAAAATACATTGAACCAAAAAATCAAAGTCACATGGCTAGTGACTTGAGAAGTCAGCATTCTAACTCAATCTGTGGAAACTCAAATCTGGTTTTCTTTCTCTTACTCCACAAAAGGCCTTTCTTCAAAATCTTAATGACAAATTTCAGACTAGCCTTGGAGTGGATGTGGCCTTAGGTGAGAAGGAAAACAGGAAGCAAGGCCCAGTAAAAAAGAGGCAAAACTGATGCCCTGGAGAATCTGAGGTGAAGTAGGGCTTATATTTCTCCCCAGTACAAATAGGAGGCAGTCAGCATAAGATGTAGATGAGGCAGGCAAGTGTAGTGTAGGAGAGTTTGATGACTGTCTCTGTGGTGTGATTTAATAGGTGCCAGGAAGGTTCCCTGCCCCCAAATTTCTTTCCCACATATCTGAAATTCTACTCTCAGTGGTGCATTTTTTTCAAGTACTTACTTTACTGATGAATTATGCAGACAAAACTGTCTGTAGCTTACTGGCCTGAAAGGGAGTTCTCTGAAACTTGTGGTAACTCTTTGTGAAGATCTGAGGAACAACTTGGGAAAGACATCTCAGAGACCTAGGAGGCTTGGGAGGGCTACAGAACATGTTGATAGAATAAAGGGATGAGCACATTGATGGAAGAAAAGGATGAGAACCCTCCCTCCAGTATTTGCTAAGAGGTACTTTAGCCTCTTTCTATTCAAAGTACTGTTTCTTTTTTTTTTTTAATTATGTTAGTCACCATACAGTACATCCCCAGATTCCGATGCAAAGTTCGAGGCTTCATTAGTTGTGTATAACACCCAGCGCACCATGCAATACGTGCCCTCCTTGATCAGCAACATCTGTATCATTTGGTAACTTGTTAGAAATGCAGAATCCCAAGCCAATCTTTACATAGTGATTCAGAACCTTTATTTTAGCAAGATCCTCACATTATTCATGTACATATTCAAATGTGAGAAGCTAGAGTTGTTCATAGTTATAGTTCTTTTATTTCCATTGCTATATGGTATTCTACTGTTTGAATACACCACAACTTATATATCCAGAAGCTAGAAACTTCTAGATTCACAAATTCCTATGGGCATGTAGTGTGGTAGTCCCAATTTAGTTC
This sequence comes from Ailuropoda melanoleuca, assembly GCF_002007445.2. NCBI lineage: Eukaryota > Metazoa > Chordata > Mammalia > Carnivora > Ursidae > Ailuropoda > Ailuropoda melanoleuca. Next base: position 138,330 of record NW_023255365.1, read on the forward strand.
CTCCTTGCCTCACTTCCTTCTTGAAATGCTTTTGCCTGTGCTCTAGTGTTGCTCCCCCGTCTCTCCTAGAACACAGCTCAACCTAGACACAGACAGACCCTGGGATTCTCTGTTGAAATTCATCAATAGAAAAGTTAAGTAAAAGCAAACAAAAAAAGCTAATCAATGAAGAAATTGCAAAGAGCATACATAATAACAGTCGGGTTTTCAAAATGCACCTTTTTTTTCATATTACAATAGCATTTTTTTTCCTACCTGAGGAACCACCAACACGATAGCCCCTTGGGAGAGTATGAAGTACAGGTTTCTGAGTCTATAAATGTAGTAAGCACAGCCAATGAAAGGTTTCCCTGAGCCTCTTTTGTTCTTCTCTTAAGCTAACTAATTCCCTTCTTGTCTCCGATGGACTGACTTTGCCCTTCAGTCACTTTGCTTGGGTCTTCTCCCTCCCAAGCCCCTCCCAGCAACACTGGACAGGCACTGTCTTATCTCCTACTACATGACAGTGACCTACCATCATCAAGAACAGATACCAAAGAACTCCACTCTACTTTTCAAACTTCCTAAATGACCCAAGGTCCTTAATCCATCAATTCCAGTTTACAATAGACTTATGGGTAGACAAGTGGACATTTGCTGAATCCCCAGAGGACAAGTAGTTGAGGAGTTTAAACAACAGAAGCTATGGACAGTACTTTTCACAGGGTCTGGTCAATTTCTGTTCATCTCACTGTGAGAAGCTCAAGTTCTTAGGATCCCCCACCTTTGGAGCTTTCTGGGATAATTCATAGAGGAGTGGGTGCCCCTACTTTTCCTCCCAGTCCTTCTATGGTGATATGGCCTGATGGTGTCCCCTTTATAAGTTTGTTAGACAACAGAGCTTTAAGCATGCAACCCACATAACCTGAATGATGACAAGTATACTCATGTGCCAACTAGAGGCTTGTTTGCACACTAAGGGGAGCCATGTGCCTGTGCTTTGAGGGTTAAAGCACTGTAAGGCAGCTTTAGTCGGGAGAATGACAGCAGAAAAGAATGATAAGAAATGTTGAGGTATGGAATTAAGGCTATTAAGGAAAGCAAGAAGATGAAGAAGTAGGCAGAAAAAACAGGACCAGAGAAGCTGAAGAGGCAGGGGAGGAAAGTTTAGGTTACTTAATGCTTTCATGCTGCAGTTTCAGAATTTGACTTCCACAAAGGAACATTTCTGATTGAAGTGGGAATGCATTTGGACTGATAATGTGGAGAGGTAATAGCAGCTCTCAGATCTGGTTTTATGTTTGAAAGAATAGCTTCTCAAAATAGATCTGGATATATAGAAAATGTCCCCCTAGAAGTTTTTCTTTAACAATCTTAAACTGATGTGAGGTCATTTGGGGCACCAGTGCTGTTTGGACTCACACCAGGGAGGTGCATCAGGCTGCTCAAGGTGTTGATTAGTGAGGCTTGGAGAGGAAGCTTCCCTTCCTAATTAGCAACAAATATTCACAGAATGAAATACTCCAGTGAAACACTGCTTATTCTTAGGCCCTAGTTTTCAAACTCCAGTGTGCCTCAGAGTCACTGAGGGTCCTTGTTAAACATGCAGATTCTTTGGTTCCAATTACCAGAGATTTTGTTTCAGGTAATTCTGACTAAGGTGGTCCATACCACACTTTGAAAAACATTATCTTAGGGGAAAGATGCTGGCCAAATGAGAGAAGGGTTTTTAATAAACAATGTTTATTCCCTTCTCTGGTTTGCAGTGTTTCTATCAGTTCCATTTTGGGTTGGCTGGGCAGATACTCCCTGTGTATGTATATGCAAATTAGTCAGTGTGTGTCCTATGATGGAGAAGGCAGGGGGCATGAAAGCTAAGAAAAATGTCTGGGCCCACATGTGAAAAAAGCCACAAACCAACCAGGAGTCTGGCTAGGTGAGCAGATTGGAGAGGAGTTGAAGGAGCTGGGACTTTATAACTTCAAGAGAAAATTCAAGGAGTTTTGGTAAAGACCAAAGGACCAAAAGACTTCAGAGGACCTAATATGGGGAAGGAGCAGACAGGGTCTATGTGGCTCCACCCATGCATAGAAGACAAAGTGGGAGGAAATAAATATTTACTGAATACTTTATATAGGTACCTGAAAGCTACAGGGTGACAGATTTCAACTCACAAAAGGACAAACTGTCTAATGAAAAAATGGGTGTCATAAGGGTAATGGGCTAACCATCACTGGAGGGTTGTAAGACTTTGTTTTATGGGAAGGCCACAGGGAATGTTTAAATATTAGTTAGCAATTGTGGTTGGGGAATGAGTAGAGGAGAGGGTTGGATCAGATTGCTTTTAGGGTCCTTTGGCAAAACACTCAGAGGCAGTAAAGTTAGCCTTTGTCAAGCCTACTTCACTTTTCTGTGCCCTCTCATCCTCAGACACTTTGTCTAGCCTGTTACGGACATCCAACGAGGCTTCAGGGACCAAAGCAATGCTCTTCCTCCTCCAGAGTTGTTGGTATTTTAAAAGCAGTCCAACACGAGGTAATACTGAACCTAATGATAGCATTTCAGGCATCAGCCACTCGGGAGTGAGTGTCCTTAAGCCTTGATGCAGAGGCTTCTGTTTACATTCTTCCTACATGTAAGCCCAGGAACCTGTGGTCTTGTCTACCTATTGGCATTATCTTGCTCCAGGTTTTGGACTCTTCTAACTTCAGAAAAACCTAGGAAATTCTAAATAATGGCGAGCATCATCGTTCTGTGTGTGTGTGTGCGTGTGTGTGCGCGCGCACGTGCACATATGCAGGCACGAGGGAGAGAGAAGAACAAGACAGTAGCATAGATATTAAAACTGTAACATTTGCTTCAATTTTTAAGCACAGGGATGAATCACTGAGACACGTGTATCTGGGGTGTATCTGGGGACTGTCTGACCCTTTGCTCACTGAACAGAGCAGTGTGAAGGAAGTCAGCCTTGTAGAGCATTAGAAGTCATACTGGGAAAGGAGCAGACTTACTACCAAGGACCTCAAGCAAACTGGCTTCTTTCTCTGGTCATTAGCACCACTGTCTATAATGTGAGGGGATGGCTCAATGAAACATGGCAAAAGGAGTTGAGCTTGCACCTGATGTTTCATGGTCATGTAAGATGGTAACACCCCTGTTAGTCATACCTCCAATTCTCAAATGCTCACGTGGCAAGGCTGGAGGAGCCATGAGAGACCATTAGAAGGGCAGAAGAGGGTAACAATTAAGAGCACAGCTTGAGCTTCAGCTGGCCTGAAGGGAAGTCTTGACTCTTCTACCTAGAAGCTATGTGGCTTTGGGCAAATCAATTAACTTCTCAGTTTTTCCATCTGTAAAATGAAAGATTAATTAGCACCTGCTTTACAGGATTGCTGGGAAGGTCAAGTGAAATAATGGTTGGTAGCATTCAGGAGTTTGTGCCATAGAGTAAGAACGTAACGAATGGTAGCTGTTATTATTGTTCCATCCCTGCTCCTGGTGCCCTGGTCTTTCATCTACATCACACTGTGGACAGGAGCTATGTTGCTTAAGCAGGGAAAAGATTGCAAATAATGATGTCACAGTAAGGAGTAGCTGCCTCCCCCTTTTTCCTCCTGAGGGTGAGATACTTGGGGTGGTACCTTCTGTCCCTATGCACTCTGAGTTAGGGTTTGTGCATTCTGTTGGGCCAGGCACATCCACAGGGCTGAGCCTTCTGCTCCTCATGCCTTCAGTGTTGCAGTGGTCTTGCTGGTTTGGAGGATGTGAGCCAGGGGCAGTGGGATGTTTTCCTCCAGCTGGGAACTTGGCCAGGAAACAGAGGAAATCCAGGCTGGGGTGGGGCCAGGATTTCTAGCTGGTGAGCAGGAACAATAGGAGGAGAGGGCTTCAGGTAGGATGCCTCAATGGGGAAGGAGAAGAAAGGTACGGGGGCTCCACAAAGCTTCAGGGTCACACTCACCCTATTTACAACACGTTCTAGTTTTAGCCAAGTAATTTCGTACTAACTTCTCTCATCAAATTGCCTATATGTGTTTGAAAATGATGCTTTTGGGACTTCATCAAAATAAATAGCTCTGCACAGCAAAGAAACAGTCAACAAAACTAAGAGGCAACCCACAGAATGGGAGAAGATATTGGTAAATGACACTACAGATAAAGGGCTGATGTCCAAGATCTATTGAAGAACTTCTCAAACTCAACACCCAAAAAACCAATCAAGTCAGGAATGGGCAGAAGACAGGAACAGACACTTCTCCAAAGAAGACATACAAATGGCTAACAGACACATGAAAAAATGTTCAGTAGCACTAGCCATCAGGGGAATACAAATCAAAACCACAATGAGATACCACCTTACACCAGTTAGAATGGCACACATTAACAAGACAATAAACAAGAAATGTTGGAGAAGATGTGGAGAAATGGGAACCCTCTTACACTGTTGGTGGGAATGCAAGCTGGTACATCCACTCTGGAAAACAGTATGGAGTTTCCTCAAAATGTTAAAATAGAGCTACCCTACAATCCAGCAATTGCACTACTGGGTATATACCCCAAAGATACAGATGCAATGTAAAGAAGGGACACATGCACCCCAATGTTAATAACAGCAATGTCCACAATAGCCAAACTGTGGAAGGAGCTGAGATGTCCTTCATCAAATGAATGGATAAAGAATATGTGGTATATATGTACAATGGAATATTACTCAGCCATCAGAAAGGATGAATACCCACCATTTGCCTCAACATGGATGGAACTGGTGGGGATTACGCTAAGTGAAATAAGCCAAGGAGAGAAAGACAATTACCATATGGTTTCACTCATATGTGGAACAAGAGGAATAGCACAGAGGATCACAGGGGAAGGGAGGGAAAACTGCATGGGAAGAAATCAAAGAAGGAGAGAAACCATGAGAGACTCTGGATTCTGGGAAACAAACTGAGGGTTACAGAAGGGAGGGGTTTGGGGGATGGGGTAATCGGGTGATGGGTATTAGGGAGGGCAGGTGTGGTGATGAGCACTGGGTGTTACATGCAACTAATGAATTGTTGAACACTACATCAAATACTTATATGTTGGCTAACTGAACATAATTAAAAAAAATAAGTCTAGGGGTGTCTGGTTGGTTCAGTCAGTTAAGCATCTGCCTTCTGCTCAGGTCGTGATCCTAGGGTCCTGGGATCAAGCCCTGCCTCTACATAGGTCTCTCTGCTCAGGAGGGAGTGTGCTTCTCTCTCTCTCTCCCTCTGCTCCTCCCTGCTCATACTCTCCTGTGAGTGCTCTCTCTGTCTCTCTCAAATAAATAAATAAAATCTTTTAAAAAGTTGTTAAAGTCTAGGATGGACTGCATGTGTTCCATATTGAAATGCAAGTGTAGCCAGCCCAGGCCTCCCCATCAGCTTTCTCTTGTTCACCTCTCATTTATGGTTTGGGTATGAGCCTGAGAAAGAACCAGAGGAAAGTACTTGAAAGGATTATAATTGCTTAACCATTTGTTATATAATTGGGTTAAAGGTGGCCCCCGTATGTTGGCCCAATGTTGTTTAATTCTTCAAAGAAGTCTGAGGCTTTCCAAGAGCCCACTAGCATCAAACTCAAGTTTTTACATGTCCAGTTGTTTTAAATATAGCCCAAATAGCATATTTTTAGGTCATTTAGAGTGTACCTGCTTTGCATACCTTACAAAACTTCATTCAATATCTGCCAGCTAAACAAGACTCCAAGTCACTGCTGTCTTCAGGGTTCTCTGACCCAGAAACTCCCCATTCTTCTGTTGAGCAACATGAGCTACACATTAAGCCCCCTCTCTGACCCCCCTCCCCCTTGCTTTCCTCCCCTTATGTCTTAAGGACCTTCACCATTGCCTCTGGAATGTATCATGCTGTGAAGGGCTTCCTTTAACATTAAGTCTGCCTAAAAGTTTCCCAAAAAATTTTATAGTGTGTTATTGCCATACATATTTTTTTTATCTTGATCAGTCTTGAAATCCCTTGAATCTACTATACCTTTCCCTTTACTCATTAGTAGACTCACATTGGAAGTATGCTACAATCCTACCTGCTGACCCAGGTGGCTCCTTAGCTCAAATGTCACCTCCTTAGAGAGGGTTTCCATGATCATCTAGCATCCTTCCCATCCCCAGAGGCACTTACTTCTTTTTTTTAAATTTTTTTTATTGTATTATGTTAGTCACCATACAGTACATCCCTGGTTTCTGATGTAAAGTTCAATGATTCATTAGTTGTGTATAACACCCAGTGCACCATGCAATACGTGCCCTCCTTACTACCCATCACCAGTCTATCCCATTCCCCCACCCACCTCCCCTCTGAAGCCCTCAGTTTGTTTCTCATAGTCCATAGTCTCTCATGTTTCATTCCCTCTTCTGATTCCCCCCTTTCTTTATCCCTTTCTTCCCCTACCGATCTTCCTATTTCTTATGCTCCATAGATGAGACAAATCATATGATAATTGTCTTTCTCTGCTTGACTTATTTCACTTAGCATTATCTCCTCCAGTGCTGTCCATGTTGCAGCAAATACTTCTTTTTTTTAAGATTTTATTTATTTATTTGACAGAGGGAGACAGCCAAGGAGAGAGGGAACACAAGCTGGGGGAGTGGGAGAGGGAGAAGCAAGCTCCCAGCAGAGGAGTCTGATGCGGGGCTCAATCCAAGAACACCAGGATCATGCCCTGAGCCCAAGGCAGATGCTTAAGGACTGAGCCACCCAGGTGCCCCAAGAGGCACTTACTTCTAGCTGCAATTATTTTGTTACTTATTTCATTGTAACTTACTGTCTTTCTCCACTGGTATACAACTCCATGAGGGTAAGAATCTTCTTTGTCATGTTCACTGCTCTATCTCCAGCAACTAGATTGGAAGTACAAATTGGAAGTACCCAATAAAGATATTTTTTTACTGAATTAATGAATGGCTAGAATATCAAATTTTACAGGGTTCAGCTAAAGCATACTAGCAGGGGAATTTATAGCACTAAATGCTTATATTATAAAAGAAGGAAGGTCTCGTATCAATGACTTTACCTTCTACCTCAAGAAACTAGAAAAAAACAAAAAACAAACTCCAAGTAAGCAGAAGAAAGGAAATAATAAAGAAGACCAGATTGGAGATCAATAAAATAGAAAACTGAAAAACACTAGAGAAAATAGGTGAAAAAAACACTTTTTTTAATAATTAGAAGATCGATAATGTACTGATCACTCAGTTCCAGTGTGAATGTGTGTGTTTGAGTGTGTGAGTGTGTGTGTGAGGGAGTTTCCACATGCATCCAAGCAATTTTGCAACCCCCAGCTGAAAGTCCTACAATTCAACTCAACTCTGACACTATCTACCTGGAAAAAGCATCATATCTCACAGGTTAAGGGCTCAGTCCCGCAAGACTCTGCCCCCTTCCCAGCAACTTTAGATGCCAGCCATAAGACCACTATCGCTTGTGCTTCTGACTGGCTGCCTATAGAAGTCCAAATGATACCCTTCTCCTTGGTTTTGATTAACTTATTACAGTAGCTCGCAGAACTCAGGGAAACATTTTACTTACTAGATTACTGTTTTATTATTATAAAAAGATATAATTCAGAAACAGCAGTATGGAAAAGATGCATAGGGAAAGGTACAGAGAAAGAGTGCAGACCTTCCGTGCCCTCTCAAAGCATGCCACTCTCCCCACATCTCCACATGTTCAGCAATTTGCAAGCTTTCAAACCCAGTCTTTTGACTTTGATGAAGATGAAATAATAAAGATATGATTTATTAAATCCTTTTTCATTGGTGATTGATTCAATCTACAACGCCTTTCCTCTTGCCCAGGGGGATGGGACTGAAAGCTGCAATTTTCTTTTTTTTTTAATTTTTAAATTATATTATGTTAGTCACCATACAGTACATCCCTGGTTTTTGATGTAAAGTTACATGATTCATTAGTTGCGTATAACACCCAGTGCACCATGCAATATGTGCCCTCCTTACTACCCATCACCAGCCTATCCCATTCCCCCACCCCTCCCCTCTGAAGCCCTCAGTTTGTTTCTCAGAGCCCATAGTCTCTCATGCTTCATTGACCCTTCTGATTACCCCCCTTTCTTTATCCCTTTCTTTTCCTACTGATCTTCTTACTTCTTATGTTCCATAGATGAGTGAAACCATATGATAATTGTCTTTCACTACTTGAATTATTTCACTTAGCATTATCTCCTCCAGTGCAGCCCATGTTGCAGGAAATTTTGAGAAATTGTTCTTTTTGATAGTTGAGTAATATTCCATTGTATATATGGACGACAGCTTCTTAATCCAGTCATCTGTTGAAGGGCAACTCAGCTCCTTCCACGATTAAGCTATTGTGGACAATGCTGCTATGAACATTGGGGTGCATAAGGCCCTTCTCTTCACTACATCTGTATCTTTGGGGTAAACACCCAGGAGTGCAATTGCTGGATCATAGGAGAGCTCAATTTTTAACTTTTTAAGGGACCTCCACACTGTTTTCCAGAGTGGCTGTACCAACTTGCATTCCTACCAAAAGTGTAGGAGGGATCCCCATTCTCCACATCCTCTATAACAATTGTTGTTTCCTGCCTTGTCAATTTTTGCCATTCTAACTGGCGTAAGATGGTATCTTAGTGTGGTTTTGATTTGAATTTCCCTGATGACAAATGATGTTGAACATTTTTTCATGCGTCTGATAGCCATTTGTAGGTCTTCATTGGAAAAGTGTCTGTTCATATCTTCTGCCCATTTTATGATTTGTTTATTTGTTTCTTGTGTACTGAGTTTGAGAAGTTCTTTGCAGATATTGGATACCAGTCTTTTATCTGTAGTGACATTTGAAAATATATTCTCCCATTCCATGGGCTGCCTCTTAGAATTTTTTGACTCTTTCCTTGGCTGTGCAGAAGCTTTTTATCTTGATGAAGCCCCACAAGTTCATTTTTGCTTTTGTTTCTCTTGCCTTTGGAGATGTGTCGTGAAAAAGTTGTTCTGGCCTATGTCATAGAAGTTGTTGCCTATGTTCTCCTCTAGAATTTTGATGGATTCCTGTCTCACATCAAGGTCCTTCATCCATTTGGAGTTTGTCTTTGTGTATGGTGTGAGAGAGTGGTCAAGTTTCATTCTTTTAGGTGTAGCTGTCCAATTTTCCCAGCACCATTTATTGAAGGGACTGTATTTTTCCACTGGATGTCTTTTCCTGCTTTGTCAAAGATTAGTTGCCCAAAGAGCCAAGGGTCCATTTCTGGGTTCTCTATTCTGTTCCATTGGTCTATGTGTCTGTTTTTGTGCCAGTACCATGCTGTCTTTGTGATCACAGCTTTGTAGTACAGCTTGAAATCCGGCATTTTGATGCCCCCAGCTTTGTTTTTCCTTTTCCACAATTCCTTGGTGATTCGGGGCCTTTTCTGGTTCCACACAAATTTAAGGACTATTTGTTCCAGTTCTTTGAAAAATGTCCTCGGTATTTTGATGGGGAGCATTGAAAGTGTAGATTGCTCTGGGTAGCATGGACATTTTGACTATGTTAATTCTTCCGATCCATGAGCATGGAACATTTTTCCATCTTTTTGTGTCTTCTTCAATGTCTTTCAAAGGTGATCTGTATTTTCTAGAATATAGATCCTCTACATCTCTGGTTAAGTTAATTCCAAGAAAAAGTATGATTATTGGTGCCATTGTCAATGGGATGGATTCCCTAATTTCTTTTTCTTCAGTCTCAATGTTCATGTATAGAAATGCAACTGATTTCTGAGCATTGATTTGGTATCCTGACACCTTACTGAATTTCTCTATGAATTCTAGTTGATTGGGGGAGGATTCTTTAGGGTTTTCCATATAGAGTATCATGTCATCTGTGAAGAGAGACAGCTTGACTTCTTCGTTGCTGATTTGGATACCTTTTATTCATTTTTGTTGTCAGATTGCTGTGGCAAGGACTTGTTGAATAATAATGGCTAGAGTGGGCATCCTTGTTGTGTACCTGATCTTAAGGGAAAGGCTTCTAGCTTTTCCCCATTGAGAATGATATTTGCTCTAGGATTTTTATAGATGGTTTTTATAAGATTGAGGAATGTACCCTCTATCCCTACACTCTGAAGTGTTTTGATCAGTAAACAATGCCGTATTTTGTCAAATGCTTTTTCTGCATCTATTGAGAGGGTCATGTGATTTTTTACTAATTTCTTGTTGATATAATCTATCACACTGATAGATTTGCAAATGTTGAATCACACTTGCATCCCAGGGATGAATCCCACTTGGTCTAGTTGGGTAATCCTTTTAATGTACTGTTGGATCCTATTAGCTAGGACCTTGTTGAGAATTTTGGCATCCATATTGATCAGGGATATCGGTCTTTAATTCTCCTTTTTGATGGGGTATTTGTCTGGTTTGGGGATCAAGGTAATATTGGCCTCCTAGAATGCTTTTGGTAGATTACCTTCTCTTTCTATATTTTGAAACATCTCCAGGAGAATAGGTATTATTTCTTCTTTGAATGTTTGGTAGAATTCCCCTGGGAATCCATCAGGCCCTGGAGTTTTGTTTTTTGGAAGGTTTTTAATCACTGCTTCTATCCCTTCATAATTAATTGGTCTGTTTAAAAAATCAATTTCTTCTTGTTTCAGTCTTGGTAGCTTGTAAGTTTCCAGGAAGGCTTCCATCTCTTCCAGGTTGCTTAATTTATTGGCATAACGCTGTTGATAAAAGTTTCTAATGATCCTTCCTATTTAATTGGTGTTGGTTGTGACCTTTCCCTTTTCATTCATAATTTTATTAATTTGGGTCCTTTCTCTTTTCTTTTGTATAAGTCTTGCAAGTGGCTTATCGATTTTATTTATTCTTTCAAAGTACCAGCTTCTAGTTCTGTTGATCTGCTCTACAGTGCTCCTGGTATCTAATTAATTGATCTCTGCTCTAATCTTGATCTACTGCTTTCTCATGCATAGGTTAGGCCTGTTCTTCTGTTCCAGCTCCAGGTTCTTGAGGTGAGAATATAAAAACTGCATTTTAGATTTTTCTATTATTTTGAGTGAGGCTTGGATGGCGATGTATTTTCCCCTTAGGACTGCCTTTGCAGTGTCCCATAGGTTTTGGACCATTTTTTCTTCATTTTCATTGGTCTCTATAAATTGTTTAAATTGTTTTTTGATTTCCTTCATTATCGAATCATTCTTGAACAGGATGGTTCTTAGTTTTTAAGTGTTTGAGTTTCTTCTGAATTTTTCCTTGTGATTGTGTTCCAATTACAAAGCATTGTGGTCAGCATTGTGGTCTGAGAATACTCAGAGAAAAATTTCAATCTTTTGGTATCAGTTCAGACCATTTTTGTGACCCAGAACATGATCTATTCTGGAGAATGTTCCATATGCATTTGAATAGAATGAGTATTCTGTTGTTCTGGGGTGTAGTGTTCTATAAATATCTATTAGGTCCATCTGGACTAGTTTGACATTCAAAGCTCTTGCTTCTTTGCTGATATTCTGCTTAGGTGATCTATCTATTGCTCATAGTGGAGTGTTGAGGTCCCCTACTATAAGCGTACTTTTATCTATATGTCTCTTTATTCTAGTTAAGAGTTGGCTTGTGTATCTTGCTGCTCCCCTGCTGGGGGCATATATATTCATAATTGTCATATCCACTTGTTGGATACATCCTTTAAGAATAATATAATGCCCTTCTATATCTCTAACTATAGTCTTTAGTTTAAAATCTAATCTGTCTGATATGAGAATTGCTACCCCAGCTTTCTTTTGAGGCCCATTGTCATCAAAGATGGTATACCGTCCCTTTACGTTCAGTCTGGATGTATCTTTAGGTTCAAAATGAGTCTCTTGTAGACAGCAAATGGATGGGTCATGTCTTTTTATCTAATCTGCAACCCTGTGGTGTTTTATGGGAGCATTTAGGCCATTTACATTGAGACTGATTATTGAGAGGTATCATTTTAATGCTGTCATGTTGCCTGTAAAGTCTTTGTTTCTGTAGATTGTAACTTTCTGTCCTGTATCACTCTTGGGACCTTTTTACTTTTATAGAACCCCCCCTTAATATCTCTTGTAGGGCTGGTTTCATGGTTACGAAATTGTTCAGTGACTGGCGATACTGGAAGCTTCTTATCTCTCCATCAATTCTGAATGACAGGCTTGCTGGATAAAGGATCCTTGGCTGCATGTTTTTCTCTGAAAGAGCTTTGAATATGCCTCTCCCAACCTTTCTCTCATTCCAGGTCTGTGTAGACAGGTCTGACATAATTCTGGTACCTTTGCCTTGGTACGTGAGAAATTTCTTTGCCCTGGCCGCTTTCAATACTGTATCCTTGGATCTAATATTTGCAAATTGCACTATGACATGATGTGGAGTAGGTTTGTTGTGGTTGAGCTTGGGAGGGGTCCTCTTTGCCTCTTGGAGAGGATTGCTTGTTTCCTTTGCTAGATTAGGGAAGTTTTCTGCTACAATTTGTTCAAATATCTCTTCTAGACCTCTGTTTTTCTCCACCCCCTCGGGGATGCCGATGGTTCTGACGTTGGAACGTTTCATTGAGTCAGTAATCTCCTGTAACCTAGATTCTTGAGATTGGATTTTTTTGAGCCAAGTTTCTGATTTAGCTTTCTTTTCTACCAACCCATCCTCCATTTTGCTGGTACGTTCTTCTGCCTCATTTACCGTGGCCGTTAGAGGATCTAGTTTTGACTGCATTTGATTCATAGCATTTTTAATTTCTGCCTGATTCGCTCTCATTTCCACCCTTAGAGATTCTATATTCTCATTAATATTTTCATTTATATTTTTTTCAAGTCTACACATCATCTTGACCATTGTTACTCTGAACTCCGTTTCTGATAATTTGGTTATATCCATATCCATCAAGTTCTGTGGCAGAGGCCACAGAGTCATTGTCCTTTCTTTGCTGGGGGGATTTCTTCTTCTCATCATTCTGGTGAGGAGAGGGTTCAGGGTTATCCAGAGCCCAAATTATTTACCAGGACCCATGCAGTGTGCACTTGTTTTATAGGGACCTTAGGGATGTGGGCTTTTTGATTTTTCAGCCTGCCTTCTGGGGGAGGGGCCTGCCGCGCCAATACTCAGGCAACCCTTTTTGGGTAATGTCTCCCTGTCCCCTGTGATGGGGGATGGGGATGGGCACACTGAGCTGGTATTTCTGGGCTTTTGTTCTCTGGAGGCTTTCCCTGGTGGTTTGCTGTGCCTCTTCTGAGAGTCAGAGCAGCAGTGGCCAAATCCCAGCTTCTGTCTTAGAATAGAGAGATCAGAGTCTGCTCTCCTCTGAGCTCTTCTGGCCACTTTAACTCTCTTTCTGTTGGTGCTGCTAAACCCTACAGCATCCTGGGATGTGCGCCCTATAGCCCGCATCCCAGCCCTCACTTCCAGGGCCGCCATATCTCTGTCCTTTGTGTTTTTAACACCGCCAGCCTCCAGCCACCCCCGCACATTCCGGAGCTCTGTTTCAGTGTGGTTCACTCCCACTCTGGAGCTCCGGTTTTTAGATTAGTTCTGTGGGTTCCCCAGCTCACTGTCTCAGTGTGCTTTCTTGTGGGTGCTGGTCCGCAAGTCAGCCCGCTCCCCAATGCAGGTGGCTACCGCTTCCCGGTGCCTGAATGTGGTGGCTCCCTCCCCCTTCCGTTTATCTTCTGATATCTGTGCGCTGATTCACGGCTCCCCACTTCATACCTCAATACTCAGGGCTGGAGATGATCATTTGTAGAGATCCAGATGTATCTTTCTGCATCTCAGGCTGATTCTGTGGGTGTTCAGAATGGTCTGGTAACTATCCAGCTCTACTCAGGGGACCAGCTGAAAAGGGGACCCCTCCTCCTCCGCCATCTTAACTCCTCCTCCACTGGATATTCTATTCTGCTTTGTTGAAGATTAGTTGATCATAGATTTGTAGGTCCATTTCTTGGTTTTCTATTCTGTTCCATTGATCTATGTGTCTGTTTTTTTGCCAGTACCATACTGTCTTGATTACTATAGCTTTGTAATATCACTTGAAGTCCAGATTTGTGATGTCTCCAACTTTGCTTTTCTTTTCCATTTGCTGTTCGGGGTATTTTGTGGTTCCATACAAATTTAAGGATTTTTTTTTTTAGCTCTGAGAAAAAAATGCTGTTGGTATTTTGGTAGAAATTATATTAAATGTGTAGAATACTTTGGATAGTATAGACATTGGAGCTTATTCCAGAATAGATCATATATTATTAGGTCACAAACAGACCTGAACAAAAGCAAAATTATTGAAATCATACCATGCACATTTCTGACCACCATATTATGATACTAGTAGTCAACCACAAGAAAAAATGTGGAAAGGCTACAAGTATATGGAGGTTAAATAACATGCAATTAAACAATAGAATGTCAACAAGAAAATCAAAGGGAAAATGCATGCAAATGAATGAAAATGAAGACACAATGGTGTAGAACCTTTAGAAAGCAACAAAAGCAGTCCTAAGAGGGAAGTATATAGCAATAAGGCCTACAGCAAAAAGCAAGAAAAATCTCAACTAAGCAACCTAATCTTCAACCTCAAGGAGCTAGAAAAAAGAACAAAACCTAAAGTCAGCAGAAGGAAGTAAATAATAAAGATAATAGCTGAAATAAATAACATACAAACAAACAAACAAAACCAAAAACAAACAAGCAAGCAAAACAAGAACAAAACAACGACAAAGCCCAATAGAACAGAACAATGAAACCACAAGCTGGTTCTTTGAAAAAATTAATAAAATCGATAAACCTCTAGCCAGACTTATTGAAAAGGAAAGAGAAAGAAATGAAAATAAGTAAAATCACAAATGGGAGAGAAGAAATGCAGCCAAAACAGAAATACAAAGAATTATAAGAGAATATTATGAAAAACTATATGCCAACAAATTGGACAATGTGGAAAAAATGCAGAAATTGTTAGAAATATATAAACTACAAAAACTGAAGAAGGAAGAAATAGAAAACCTGACATTAATAACCAGCAAAGAAATTGAATTAAAATTCAAGAATCTCACAACAAACAAAAGTCCAGGTCCAAATGTCTTCACAAACAAATTCTACCAGTTAAAGAAGAGTTAATACCTAGGCTTTTCATGCAGGGTCAGAAAAAGGTAGCAGAGGAATAGGGGAACTTTTTTCAGCTGGTCCCCTGAATCAAGCTGGATATCTACCAGATCATCCTGAAAACCCACAAAATCAGCCCGAGACGTAGGAAGATACATCTGGATCTCTAGAAATGAACATTTCTGGGGCTGAGTATTGAGGTACAAAGCACAGAGCCATGAATCCGCACAGAGGTAGTGGAAAATAAATTTAAGGGGGAGGGAGCACCAGCACTCAGGCACATGGAAGCAGGAGCCACTTGCACAGGGGAGCAGGCCACACTCGCGGACTGGCACCTGAGGGAAAGCAGACTGAGACTGTGAGCCTGGGAACACATGCACGACCAGACTGAAAACCTGAGCTCTGGAGAGCTCACTGAACCGGACTGATACCAGGAGCTTGGGAGCATGCATTTGCACGACCAGACTGAAAACCAGAGCTCCAGAGCTCACACTCCAACTAGACAGAAACCCGGAGCTCAGGAATGTGCCTGTGAATGGACTGAAAACCGGCTCTCCACAGTGTGCATGAATCACACTGAAACAGGGACCTTGGGAGCACATGGAGTAACCGGAAGCAGCTGGCGTTGTTAGAAGCACAAAGGATGGAGTCTGGGAGAAAGGATGTGGGGTAAACAACACAGGACACTTTGGAGTTTTTAGCAGAACCAACAGAAACAGAGTAAAAGTGTCCAGGAGAGCATAGTGGAGAGCAGACTGCAATCTCTCTGTTCTGAGATAGAGGCTAGGGTATGGCCACTACTGTTCTGACTCTCAGAAGAGTCACAAAAAATCACCAGGGAAAGCCGTCAAGAGAACAAAAGCCTGTGTCTGTTAGCCATTTGTATGACACATGAAAAAATGTTCAAAATCATTAGCCATCAGGGAAATTCAAATCAAAACCACACTAAGATACCACCTTACACCAGTTAGAATGGCAAAAATTGACAGGCAAGAANATAGACAAGGCAAGAAACAACAATTGTTGGAGAGGATGTGGAGAAAGGGGATCCCTCCTACATTGTTGGTGGGAATGCAAGTTGGTACAGCCACTCTGGAAAACAGTGTGGCGGTCCCTTAAAAAGGTAAAATGGAGCTACCCTAGGATCCAGCAATTGCATTACCAGGTATTTAACCCAAAGATACAGATGTAGTGAAGAGAAGGGCCATATGCACTCCAATGTTCATAGCATCATTGTCAACAATAGCTAAATCGTGGAAGGAACTGAGATGCCCTTCAACTGATGACTGGATTAAGAAGATGTGGTCCATATATACAATGGAATATTACTCAGCTATCAAAAAATGATTTCTCAACATTTGCTGCAACATGGACGGCACTGGAGGAGATAATGCTAAGTGAAATAAGTCAAGCAAAGAAATACAATTATCATATGATTTCTCTCATCTATGGAACATAAGAGCTAGGAAGATCGGTAGGGTGAGTAAGGGATAAAGAAAGGGGGGTAATCAGAAGCGGGAATGAAGCATGAGAGACTATGGACTATGAGAAACAAACTGAGGGCTTCAGAGAGGAGGGGGGTGGGGAATGGGATAGACTGGTGATGGGTAGTAAGGAGGGCACGTATTGCATGCTACACTGGGTGTTATATGCAACTAATGAATCATCGAACTTTACATCAGAAACCAGGGATTTACTGTATGGTGACTAACATAATAGAATAAAAAAAACATTAAAATAAAAAAAGGATGAATACCTACCATTCACAATGACATGGAGGGGATTATGCTTAGTGAAATAAGTCAAGCAGAGAAAGACAATTATCATATGGCTTTACTCATTTATGAAACATAAGAAATAGCAGGAAGATTGGTAGGAGAAGAAAGGGAAAAATGAAAAGGGGATAAAGAGAAGGGGGAATGAACCATGAGAGACTGTGGACTCTGGGAAACAAACTGAGGGCTTCAGAGGGGAGGGGGTTGGGGGAACAGGATAGGCCAGTGATTGGTATTAAGGAGGGCACGAATTGCATGGTGCACTGGGTGTTATACGCAAACAATGAATCCTGGAACTTTACATCAAAAACTAAGGATGTACTGTATGGTGACTAACATAACATAATAAAAAATTATTTTAAAAAAAAGAGGACAAAAGCCTGGAAATACATGTTCACATTGTGCCCATGCCCATCCCCCCTCATAGGGGACAGGGCAACGCTACCCCACCAGGGTTGCCTCAGTATCAGTGTGGCAGGCCCCTCACCCAGAAGGCAGGCTGAAAAATCAAGAAGCCCACATCCCTAAGGTCCCTATAAAATAAGTGCACATTGCTTGCGTCCTGGTCAATAATTTGGGCTCTGTACATCCCTGCAAACTCTGCTAATTAGAATGACAAGGAGGAGGAATTCCCCCAACAAAGAAAAGTAGAGAGCCTGTGGCCTCTGCCACAGAACTAATGGATATGGATATAACCAAATTGTCAGAAATGGAGTTCAGAGTAACAATGGTCAAGATGAAGTTTAGGCTTGAAAAAAATACTAATGAAAATATTAATGAGAAAATAGAATCCCTAAATTCGGAAATGAGAGCAAATCTGGCAGAAATTATAAATGCTATGAATCAAATGCAGTATAAACTGGATGCTATGATGGCCAGGGTAAATGAGTCAGAAGAACGATTAGTGGATTGGAAGATGGGATGGTAGAAAAGAAAGAAAAAATGGAAACTTGGCTCAAAAAAATCTGATCTCAAGAATGTAGATTACGTGAGATAACTGGTTCAATAAAATGTTCTAATGTCAAAATCAACGGCATCCCCGAGGGGGTGGAAAAAGAGAGAGGTCTAGAAGAGATATTTGAACACATTGCAGCTGAGAACTTCCCTAATCTTGCAAAGGAAACAAGCATTAGTGTCCAAGAGGCAGAGAGGACCCCTTCCAAGATCAATGAGAACAGACCTACACCACATCACAAAATAGTGAAATCGCATATATTAGATCCAAGGATACAATCTTGAAAGCGGTCAGGGGGAAGAGAATCCTCATGTACAGAGGGAGGAACATCAGAATAACATCAGACCTTTCTACAGAAACCTGGCGAGCCAGGAAAGGTTGGCAAGGTATTATCAGATCTCTACCCAAGAAGAACATGCAGCCAAGGATCCTTTATCCAGCAAGGCTGTCATTCAGAATTGATGGAGAGATAAGAACCTTCCTAGACCGGCAGAAACTGAAAGACTATGTGACTGCCAAGTCAGCCCTAAAAGAAATATTAGGGAGGGTTCTATAAAAGTAAAAAGACCTCAAGAGTGATACAGAACAGAAATTTACAATCTATAGAAACAAAGACTTCACAGGCAGCATGACATCATTAAAATCATATCTCTCAATAATCACTTTCAATGTGAATGGCCTAAATGCTCCCACAAAACACCACAAGGTTGCAGTTTGGATAAAAATACATGACCCATCCATTTGTTGTCTAACAGAGACTCATTTCAAACCTAAAGATACATCCAGATCGAAAATGAAGGGATGGAGAACCATTTTTCATGCCAATGAACCTCAAAAGAAAGCTGGGGTAGCAATTCTCATGTCAGACAGAATAGATTATAAACTAAAGACTGTAGTTAGAGGTACAGAAGGACACTATATGATTCTAACCAATATATCCAACAAGTAGATATGACAATTTTAAATATTTATGCCCCCAAAAGGGGAGCAGCGAGATGCACAAGTCAACTCTTAACCAGAATAAGGAGACATATAGATAAAATACCTTAATAGTAGGGGACCTCAACACTCCGCTCTCAGCAATAGACAGATCACCGAAGCAGAAAAACAACAAAGATACAAGAGCTTTGAATGACATACTGGACCAGATGGACCTCATAGATATATACAGAACACTACACCCTAGAAAAACACAATATTCATTCGTTCCGAATGCACATGGAACATTCTCCAGAATAGGCCATATACCGGGTCACAAAGAAAGTCTCAATGGAGACCAAAAGACTGAGATTATTCCCTGCATATTCTCAGACCGCAATGCTTTGAAACTGGAACTCAATCACAAGGAAAATTTGGAAGAAACTCGAACACTTGGAAACTAAGAACCATCTTGCTCAGGAATGACTGGGTACACCAGGGTATTAAAAAGGAGATTAAGACTTTTTGGAGATGAATGAAAATGAAAACACATTGGTCCATAACCTATGGGACATTGCAAAGGCAGTCCTAAGGGCAAAATTCATAGCCATCCAAGCCTCACTCAAAAGAATAGAAAAATCTAAAATGCAGTTTTTATATTCTCACCTCAAGAAGCTGGGAGCTGGAACAGAAGAACAGGCCTAACCCATGCATGAGAAGGCAGTGGATCAAGATTGGAGCAGAGATCAATTAATTAGAAACCAGGAGCACAGTAGAGCAGATCAACAAAACTAGAAGCCGGTTCCTTGAAAGAATAAATAAGATCGATAAGCCACTGGCCAGATTTATTCAAGACAATGGGGAAAAACCCAAATTAATAAAATTATGAATGAAAAGGGAGAGGTCACGACCACACCAATGAAATAGGAAGGATCATTAGAAACTTTTATCAACAGCTTTATGCCAATAAATTAAACAACCTGGAAGAAATGGATGCTTTCCTTTAAACCTATAAACTACCAAGACTGAAACAGGAAGAAATTGATTATTTAAACAGACAAAATAATTATAAAGAGATTGAAGCAGTGATTAAAAACCTCCCCAAAACCAAGAGTCCAGGGCCTGATGGATTCCCCAGGGAATTCTCTGAACTATTCAAAGAAGAAATAATACCTATTCTCCTGGAGCTGTTTCAAAAAAAATAGAAACAAAAGGAAAACTACCAAACTCATTCTATGAGGACAGCATTACCTTGATCCCCAAACCAGGCAAAGACCCCATCAAAAAGGAGAATTACAGACCAATATCCCTGATGAATATGGACACCAAAATTCTCAACAAGATCCTAGCTAAGAGGATCCAACAGTACATTAAAAGGATTATCCATCGGGGCACCTGGGTGGCACAGCGGTTAAGCATCTGCCTTCAGCTCAGGGCGTGATCCTGGCGTTATGGGATCGAGCCCCACGTCAGGCTCCTCAGCTATGAGCCTGCTTCTTCCTCTCCCACTCCCCCTGCTTGTGTTCCCTCTCTCGCTGGCTGTCTCTATCTCTAATAAATAAATAAAATCTTTTAAAAAAAATAAATAAAAGGATTATCCATCATGACCAAGTGGGATTCATCCCTGGGATGCAAGTGTGGTTCCACATTCACAAATCTATCAGTGAGATAGATTATATCAACAAGAAAGGACTCAAGAACCATATGATCATCTCAATTGATGCGGAAAAAGCATTTGACAAAATACAGCGTGCTTTCCTGATTAAAACACTTCAGAGTGTAGGGATAGAGAGTACATTCATCAATTAAAAAAAAAACCCTTCTATGAAAAGCCTACGGTAAATATTATTCTCAATGGGGAAAAGCTGAACACCCTCCCTTTAAGATCAGGAACACAAGGATGCCCACTCTCACCATTATTATTCAACATAGTACTAGAAGTCCTTGCAACAGCAATCAGAGAACAAAAAGGGGTTAAATGTATCCCAATTGGCAAAGAAGTCAAACTGTCTCTCTTCGCAGATGACCTGATACTCTATATGGAAAACTCAACAGACTCCACCCCCAAAAGTACTAGAAGTTCTAGAGTAATTCAGTAATGTGGCGGGATACAAAATCAATGCTCAGAAATCAGTTTCATTTCTATGCACAATGAGACTGAAGAAATAAAATTAGGCAATCTATTCCATTTATAATAGCACCAAAAATCATACGTTATCTCAGAATTAACTTAACCAGAGAGTTAAGGGATCTGTATACTAGAAACTACAGATCACTCTTGAAGGACATTGAAGAAGACATGAAAAGATGGCAAAATATTCCATGCTCATGGATCAGAAGAATAAACATAGTTAAAATGTCTATGCTACCCAGAGCAATCTACACTTTCAATGCTATCCCAATCAAAATACCAATGACATTTTTCAAAAAACTGTAGCAAACAGTCCTTAATTTTGTGTGGAACCAGAAATGTCCCTGAATCGCCAAAGAATTGTTGAAAATGAAAAACAAAGCTGGGGGCATCACGTCGCCGGATTTCAAGCTATAATACAAAGCTCTGATTACGAAGAAAGCATGATACTGGTCTTTATTTCAAAATCCAAACTGCCTGATATGAGAATTGCTACCCCTGCTTTCTTTTGAGATTCATTGGCATGAAAAATGGTTTTCAATCCCTTCACTATCAATCTGGATGTATCTTTAGGTTCAAAATGAGTCTCTGTTAGACAACAAATGGATGGGTCATGTATTTTTATCCAAACTGCAACCTCGTGGTGTTTTATGGGAGCATTTAGGCCATTCACATAGAGAGTGATTATTGAGAGATATGATTTTAATGATGTCATGTTGCCTGTGAAGTCTTTGTTTCTATAGATTGTAAATTTCTGTTCCATATCACTCGTGAGGTCTTTTTACATTTGTAGAACCTTCCTTAATATTTCTTTTACGGCTGACTTGGTGGTCATATAGTCTTTCAGTTTCTGCCGGTCTTCGAAGGTCCTTATCTCTCCATCAATTCTGAATGACAGCCTTGCTGGATAAAGGATCCTTGGCTGCATGTTTTTCTCTGAAAGAGCTTTAAAAATGCCCCCTCCATCACTTTCTCTCATTCCAGGTCTGTGTAGACAGGCCTGACGTAATCCTAATACTCTTGCCTAGTAAGTGAGAAATTTCCTTGCCCTGGCCGCTTTCAATACTATATCCTTGGATCCAATATTTGCGAATTGCACTATGACGTGGCGTGGCATAGATTTGTCATGGTTGAATTAAGGAGGGGTCCTCTCTGCCTCTTGGACATGAATGCTTGTTTCCTTTGCTAGATTGGGGAATTTTTCAGCTACGATTTGTTCAAATATCTCTTCTAAATCTCTCTCTTTCTCCACCCCCTCGTGGATGCCGATAATTCTGACATGGGAACGTTTCATTGAGTCAGTAATCTCCCTTAACCTATATTCTTGAGATTGGATTTTTTTGAGCCACATTTCTGTTTTAGCTTTCTCTTCTACCATCCCATCCTCCAATTCACTAATTCATTCTGCCATTTACCCTGGCTGTCAGAGCATCTAGTTTTGACTGCATTTGATTCATAGCATTTTTAATTTCTGCCAGATTCGCTCTCATTTACTCCCTTTGAGATTCTATATTCTTGTTAATATTTTCGTTAATATTTTTTTCAAGTCTACACGTGACCTTGACCATTGTTACTCTGAACTCCATTTCTGATAATTTGGTTATATCCATATCCATCAGTTCTGTGGCAGAAGACACAGACTCATTATCTTTTCTTTGCTGGGGGGGATTTCTCCTTCTTTTCATTCTGATGAGGAGAGATTGCGGGGCTGCCCAGAGCCCAAATTATTGACCAGGACCCAGGCAGTGTGCTCTTGTTTTATAGGGACCTTAGGGATGTGGGTTTCTTGATTTTTCAGTCTGCCTTCTGGGGGAGGGGCATGCCACACTGATATTCAGGCAACCCTGTTTGGGTAGAGTCTCCCTGTCCCCTGCAAGGGAGGATGGGGATTGGCACAATGTGAGCTGGTATTTCTGGGCTTTTGTTCTCTGGTGGCTTTCCTGGCAGTGTTCTGTGACTCTTCTGAGAGTCAGAGCAGCAGTGGCCATATCCTAGCCTCTGTCTCAGAACAGAGAGATCGCAATCTGCTCTCCACTGAGCTCTTCTGGCCTCTTTAACTCTGTTTCTGTTGGTGCTGCTTGAAACCCTGCAGCCATCATTCCAGCCCTTCTTTCCAGGGCTGGCATGTCTCTGTCCTTTGTGTTTCTGTTCTTTTTTTTAAATATTTTTTATTATATTAAATTAGTCACCATACAGTACATCCCCCGTTTTTGATGTAAAGTTCGATGATTCATTAGTAGCATATAACACCCAGTGCACCATGCCGTATGTGCCATCCTTACTACCCATCACCAGCCTATCCCATTCCCTCACCCCCCTCCCCTCTGAAGCCCTCAATTGGTGGGAATGCAAGTTGGTACAGCCACTCTGGAAAACTGTGTGGAGGTCCCTTAAAAAGTTAAAAATTGAGATACCCTATGATCCAGCAATTGCACTACTGGGTATTTACCCCAAAGATACAGACGTAGTGAAGAGAAGGTTCATATGCACCCCAATGTTCATAGCAGCTCTGTCCACAATAGCTAAATCATGGAAGGAGCCAAGATGCCCTTCAACAGATGACTGGATTAAGAATTTGTGGTCCATATATACAATGGAATATTATTCAGTTATCAAAAAGAACGATTTCTCAACATTTGCTGCAACATGGACGGCACTGGAGGAGATAATGCTAAGTGAAATAAGTCAAGCAGAGAAGAACAATTATCATATGATTTCTCTCATCTATGGAAAATAGGAGCTAGGAAGTTCGGTAGGAGAGGAAAGGGATAAAGAAAGGGGGGAGTAATCAGAGGGGGGAGTGAAGCATGAGAAACTATGTCCTTTGTGTTTCTGATACTGCCAGCCACCAGCCACCCCCGCGTGTGCTCCCGAGCTCTCTGTTTCAGCGAGGTTTACATGGACTCCAGAGTGCAGGTTTTCAGTCTGGTCCCGCAAGCGCTCCTGAGCTCCCGGTCTCAGTCTGGTTCCAATGAGCGCTCTGGAGCTCTGGTTTTCAGTTTGGATGTGTATGCCTTCCCAGGCTCACAGTCTCAGTCTGCTCTCTCTCAGGTGCCAGTCTGCGACTCCGGCCCACTCCCCAGGGCAGGTGGCTACCGCGTCCTGGCCCTGAGCACAGAGGCTCCCTCCCCCTTCCCTTTATCTTCTGATATCTGTGCACAGATTCACGGTTCCCTGCTTCCTACCTCAATACTAAGTGCTGGAGATGTTCATTTGTAGAGATCCAGATGTATCTGCCTGTGTCTCAGGCTGATTCCGTGGATTTTCATAATGGTCTGGTACCTATCCATCTTGGCCAAAAATCTATACTTTCAATGCCATCCTGATAAAAAAAAAACAATGGCATTTTTCAAAAACTGGAACAAACAATCTTAAAATTTTTATGGAACCAGAAGAGACCCTGAATCAACAAGGAAATGTTGAAAAAGAAAAACAAAGCCTGGGGCATTACAATGCCTGATCTCAAGCTATATTACAAAGCTGTGTTCACCAAGACAGGATGGTATTGGCACAAAAACAGACACATAGATTAATGAAACAGAATAGAGAGCCCACATATGGACCCTCAACTGTATGGTCAACTAATCTTTGACAAATCAGGAAAGAATATCCAATGGAAAAAAGGACAATCTCTTCAAGAAATGGTGCTGGAAAAATTGGACAGCTACATACAGAAGAATGAAACTTGATCATTCTCTCACACCATACACAAAGATAAACTCAAAATTGATGAAAGACCTCGATGTGAGTCAAGAATCCATCAAAATTCTAGAGGAGAACATAGGCAGTATCCTCTCTGACATCAGCAACTTCTTTCATGACATGTCTCAAAGGCAAGGGAAACAGCAAAATTGAACTTTTGGGGCTTCACCAAGATCAAAAGCTTCTGCACAACAAAGGAAGCAGTCAACAAAACAAAGAGGCAACCCACGGAATGGGAGAAGATATTTGCAAAAGACATTACAGATAAAGGGCTAGTATCCAAGATCTATAAAGCACTTCTCAAACTCAACACCCAAAAAACAAATAATCTGGGGCGCCTGGGTGGCACAGTGGTTAAGCGTCTGCCTTCGGCTCAGGGCGTGATCCCAGCGTTGCGGGATCGAGCCCCACATCGGGCTCCTCTGCTATGAGCCTGCTTCTTCCTTTCCCACTCCCCCTGCTTGTGTTCCCTCTCTCGCTGGCTGTCTCTGTCTCTGTTGAATAAATAAATAAAATCTTAAAAAAATAATCTAATCAAAAATGGGCAGAAGATACTAACAGAGAATTTTCCAATGAAGACACACGAATGGCTAACAGGCACATGAGAAAATGTTCAACATCATTAGCCATTAGGGAAATTCAAATCAAAAGCACAATGAGATACCACCTTACACAAGTTAGAATGGCAGAAATTAACAAGGCTAGAAACAACAAATGTTGGCAAGGATGTGGAGAAAGGAGAACTATGTTATACTGTTGGTGGGAATGCAAGTTGGTACAGCCACTTTGGAAAACAGTGTGGAGGTTCCTTAAGACGTTAAAAAGAGCTACCATGTGACACAGCAATTGCACTACTTGGTTTTTACCTCAAAGATACAGATGTAATGAAAAGAAGGCACACATGCACCCCAATATTCATAGCAGCAATGTCCACATTAGCCTAACTGTGGAAGGAGCTGAGATGCCCTTCAACAGCTGAGTGGATATAGAAGATGTGCTCCCTGTATATAATGCAATATTACTCAGCCATCAGAAAGGATAAATAAATACCCACCAGTTGCATCGACATGGGTGGAACTGGAGGAGATTATGCTAAATGAAATAAGTCAAGCATAGAAAGACAATCATCATATGGTTTCACTTATATGTGGAACATAAGGAATAGCAGCGAGAACATTAGGAGAAGGAAGGGAAAATTGAAGGGGGGGGTAAATCAGAGGGGGAGATGAATGATCAGAGACTATGGACTCTTGGAAACAAACTGTGGGTTTCAGGGGGGGATGGGTTAGCCTGGTGATGTGTATTTATGAGGGCAGGTATTGCAATGAGCACTGAGTGTTATACGCAAACAATGAATCATGGAGCACTACATCAAAAACAATTGAAATACTGTATGGGGTCTAAGATAACATAATTTAATAAAAATGAAAATTTTAAACTGAAAGATAAATGAGTCATGAGGAAAAAACCTCAAATTCTACATACTATTTTCCCCTAGCCCTGGTGTTTTGCAGTCCTGTGTGCTCTATAAACTTTGTATTTGCCTTTTGTTTCAGCTGATCTTCTGGGGAAGGGGCTTGCTGCTCTGATTCTCATTCGTCTTTGCCTGGGCAGAGTTGCACCACCCCTTGCCATGGGGGCAGGCTCAGTGCAAGCTGCTTCTGGTTGCTTTATGTGGCTTTTGTTTCCTGAAGGCTTTCCACACCTCTTTAGAGTATGAAAATAAAAATGGCCATAACCTGATCTCTGGCTCCAGAGCTGAAAAATCCGAGTACCCTCTCATCACTAAACCCTCACGGGTAAGCAGTCTTCACTTTTGTGTGTGCCAAACTCTGCAGACTCCTGCTGTGCATGCCCACACTGATCCTCCAGGGGGAAGGCAGAGGGTCGCCACGTTTCTGCCCTTTGTAAGACCCCCACACAGAGAATGGTTGCCCAATTGTACCACAGTTCACTGTTTATGGCAAACGGAGCTGAAAGGCCACTCCCCAGTTTGCTGACCCTAATTAGTTTCCCTGCTCTAATGCTTAGGAACTCTGCCAGCTCAGGCACCCTCATTCTTTCTGTGACCCCAGGGATCCTGAGACCACAATGTCCCACCTAGGATTTTGCCCGGCTTCACCACCTGAGCACCTTTAAGGCAGGGATGTCTCTCAATGGAGCAAATTGTAAAGGTTCCAATTTTGCACGCTGGGGCTTTATCACTTTCTGGTAGCAGCTTATGGAGGCTTCCTCTCCCTGCTGTATATCTTCTAATATATCCCCCCAGATTCACTTCTCTGCACCTCCTACCTTGCATAAAGTGATTTCTTTTCTATTTGTAGAATTCCAGCAATTCTTTTCTTATATCTCAGGTTGAATTCATAGGTGTTCAGAATGATTTGTTGATTATGTAGCTAAATTCAAGGGGCCAGATGAAATGAAGTCCCCTACTCTTCTGTCATTTTGCCCCCTCAATGTCTTTCATAAATGTTCCATAGTTTTCAGAGTACAGATCATTTATCTCTTTGGTTAGGTTTCTTCCTAGGTATCTTATGGGTTTTGGTGCAATTGTAAACAGGATTGATTACTTGATATCTCTTTCTTCTGCTTTATTGTTGATGTAGAGGCATGGGACTGACTTCTGTGCATTGATTTTATATCCTGTTACTTTGCTGATTTCCTGTATCAGTTCTAGCAATTTTTTTTTCGTGGAAACTCACAACTGTTATTTAACACAGTGCTGGAAGTCTTAGCCTCAGCAGTCAGACAACAAAAAATTAAGAGGCATCCAATTTGTCAAGTTAGAAGTAAAACCTCCACTTTTTGCAGATGACATTATACTCTATATAGAAAATCTAAAGGACTCCACCAAAAAAAACCCTGCTAGAACTGATAACTGAATTCAGTAAAGTTGCAGGATACAAAATCAACATACAGAAATCTGTCGCATTTACATACACCAATAATGAAGGAGCAGAAAGAAAAATCAAGGAATCAATCCTGTTTACAATTGCACCAAAAACAAGGTACCTAGGAATCAACCTAGCCAAAGAGGTCAAAGACCTCTGGTATGAAAACTATAATATACTGATGAAAGAAATTGAAGATGACACAAAGAAATGGAAAAATAGTCCATGGTCATGGATTGGAAGGACAAATATTCTTGATGACTTTTGTGGATATAATGTGGTTAAGACATTTAGTCTCTTTGGGTCTAGTTTTCCTCATCTACTAAATGATGGATTAGATTAGATGAGCTCTAACTCTTCCATTCTGTTATTGGTTTCCAAAGCATTATTGTGTTTTAGGTAAGAAAGGACTATGTATGCAGCTATTTGTGCCCTGGGTGGCAGGGTGTTTACAGGAAAGGAAAACTGAAAGAGTCCTGAATTTAGCAAGATTGCAAGATGAGCAAAATAATCACGAAGGGCAAGCAAGCCATCTGCAACTAGAGCTTTTCAGCCTTCCCTAACCTCTGGGAATGGATCTGATGGAGGTCTTTGGCCACATCTCTGCTGGTTTCCCCTGCTGGTTTGTGTTTTCACTCATCCTTCAGGCTAAGTCAGGATCTCTGTGCTCCCAGGGCTTCAGACACCAGGTGTCTCTTCTCCTTAAGACAAGATGGACAGGCTGATGAGGATGCCACTTATCAAGGAAGCACCTCAGAGAATGTATATCAAAGTGCTATTGGCATTTCTGAAAATGGCCCAGGTTCACCATCCAACTTGAGCAACTTTATGAGAGGTGGGGTTTCTTTTTTTTTTTTCGATTTTTTTTTATTATATTATGTTAATCACCATACAGTACATCCCCAGATTCCGATGTAAAGTTTGATGCTTCATTAGTTGCGTATAACACCCAGTGCACCATGCAATACGTGCCCTCCTTACTACCCATCACCAGTCTATCCCATTCCCCCACCCCCTCCCCTCTGAAGTCTTCAGTTTGTTTCTCATAGTCCATAGTCTCTCATGTTTCATTCCCCCTTCTGATTACCCCCCTTTTCTTTATCCCTTTCTTCCCCTACCGATCATCCTAGTTCTTATGTTCCATAGATGAGAGAAATCATATGATAATTGTCTTTCTCTGCTTGACTTATTTCACTTAGCATTATCTCCTCCAGTGCCGTCCATGTTGCAGCAAATGTTGAGAATTCGTTCTTTCTGATAGCTGAGTAATATTCCATTGTATATATGGACCACAGCTTCTTAATCCAGTCATCTGTTGAAGGGCATCTCGGCTCCTTCCATGATTTGGCTATTGTGGACAATGCAGCTATGAACATTGGGGTGCATATGGCCGTTCTCTTTACTACGTCTGTATCTTTGGGGTAAACACCCAGTAGTGCAATGGCTGGGTCATAGGGTAGTTCAATTTTTAACTTTTTAAGGGACTTCCACACTGTTTTCCAGAGTGGCTGTACCAACTTGCATTCGAGAGGTGGGGTTTCTATCCTGATATTTGCTGAGTTAAGGCTTTATACTGAAGACTTTTGGCATGTTATCACATTGAATCCTCATACCAACTCAATGAGGGGGATTTTTTCCTCATTTTACAGATGTAAAAACTGAAGCTTGGAGAGAGGAAGTGGAATGCTCAAGGTCACGGTTAGGATGTGATAGGGATGGGTTAGAAGTTTTGTGCCTATTACTCTATTATTTGAAATTAAATCTAAAATGTAGGAAGGGGTGCCTGGGTGGCTCAGTTGGTTAAACATCTGACTCTTAATTTCAGCTCAGGTGATGATCTCAGGGTTGTGAGATCAAGCCCTGCATCCAGCTCTGCACTGGGTGTGGAGCCTGCTTAAGATTCTCTCTCCCTCTCCCTCAGCCCTCCCCTCTGCTTGTGCTCACTCTCTTTCCCTCTTCAAAAAATGTGGGAAAAGATAGTCAAGTAACTTATTTTTCCTCTCTGCTGAGGAAGAACAAAGGTAAGTGGTATGAGACAGATGGAATGATTAGCTATGAGCCCAAAGGAAGCAATCCACCACCACCATTATTACCTTCTTCTTTTGTTTTTTTTTAATATTTTTATTATTATGTTCAATTAGCCAGCATATAGTACATCATTCGTTTTTGATGTAGTGTTCAGTGATTCATTAGTTGCGTATAACACCCAGTGTTCATCACCACATGTGCTTTCCTTAACACCCATCACCTGGTTACCCCATACCCTCACCCCCTCCTTTCTGTAACCCTCAGTTTTGTTACCTTCTTCTTAAGCAGTCTTTATAGGACTAATTTCCTGTGCCTTGTCTATATGAAGTGGATTATCCTATTTGTCTTTCTACAGAAAGTGAAAAATCTGAAAAGCAGCTCATACTCTACTGGAACCATTTGGGGGAAAGTGGGCATTACTCCCTCAGGTCTTGTTTACCCCAAAGCTCCATTCTCTTTTCTTTATACCACACTGTCTGGAATGAGAGAGGAGGGTCATGATCTTTAGGTGGTTTTCCAGGTTTCTTCAAGGCCTGAATCTAATATCCTCCTCTAGAGTACTGAGCACATTTTTAGTGCCAACCATCTGCTAGCTGTGTTACTTTTGCCAAGTTTCTTAGTCTCGCAGCTTCCTCAATTGCAAAATGGAGATAATATTACCAACCTCACTGTGAAATTTTGAATGTTCAACTAATTAATACATAGTATAATGTCTGCTACATAGCAAGCATTCAATAAATGGTGATAGATGCTTAAAAAATAGAAAGTAGGAAGATCGGTAGGGGAAGAAAGGGATTAAGAAAGGGGGGTTATAAAGATACAGACGTAGTGAAGAGAAAGGCCATATGCACCCCAATGTTCATAGCAGCATTGTCCACAATAGCTAAATCATGGAAGGAGCCGAGATGCCCTTCAACAGACGATTGGATAAAGAAGATGTGGTCCATATATACAACGGAATATTACTCAGCTATCAGAAAGAACGAATTCTCAACATTTGCTGCAACATGGACGGCACTGGAGGAGATAATGCTAAGTGAAATAAGTCAAGCAGAGAAAGACAATTATCATATGATTTCTCTCATCTATGGAACATAAGAACTAGGAGGATCGGTAGGGGAAGAAAGGGATAAAGAAAAGGGGGGTAATCAGAAGGGGGAATGAAACATGAGAGACTATGGACT
>NW_023255365.1:169054-169150 GCF_002007445.2 Ailuropoda melanoleuca
GGGCACCTATTGCACGGTGCACTGCGTGTTATACGCAACTAATGAAGCATCGAACTTTGCATCGGAATCCGGGGATGTACTGTATGGTGATTAACA
>NW_023255365.1:171298-199349 GCF_002007445.2 Ailuropoda melanoleuca
AAGCATTTATATATATATATTCCTCAATTGTCAAGATCTGATAATAATAGCTTTATTTATTTTTTTATTTTTTAATGTTTTTTTATTATATTATGTTAGTCACCATACAGTACATCCCTAGTTTTTGATGTAAAGTTCAATGATTCATTAGTTGCATATAACACCCAGTGCACCATGCAATACGTGCCCTCCTTACTACCCATCACCGGTCTATCCCATTCCCCCACCCCCCTCTCCTCTGAAGCCCTCAGTTTGTTTGCTTTAAGTTATGTCCCTCTCAGGTACATTTGCATTTAAGTAGGAATCAAAGCTTTCCTTGGTACAAAGGATAAGCTGTGATCTCCTTCAATCCTAAACTAGTGGGGTCCAAATTAATAAAGTTTTGCTTCGTAAAGGTCCTTAATATTTGATGGCTCAGTGGTGACAATGTATATTCTATGCATTTGATCATGACAAATCTGTAAAGAACCCTGTTTGTGGCTTTGTCTAATCTAGCTATCCTCTCTTTCTCCCTTTCAGCTGGAAATAACTGGCCAGAACTCACTCTGTGGCTTGGTGGCCCCATCCCCTGCTCTGATCATGGAGACTCTCAGCAGCTGCCGGACTGCCTCTCTTTCTAAGCTGGTGCCCAATGGTTACCTGGATCAGGTCTTCCCAGGTCACCCTGATATAGAAGACCTGGCTAGGGAGATAGGTTTGGAGGAATCTGAACACTGTGACCACTTGAGTCCCAGGGAAGAGAGTGGCCAGAATAAGAAGAAAACCAAAGCCAACAAGATCTGGAATTTTGTGAGCCGCAGAAAAAGGCCCTCCAGTCAGGGGAAACGACCCCAGTCCATGATTTTACTGGAAGACCCCTCCAGGCCATCAGAATTAAAAACCAAAATCTCGTTACTGGATCGAATGAAGTCTTTCAAGAGGTTGAAGCCCTCGATAGGGGCATCTAAGAATAGTCCCCCTAGGAACAGCAAGGCCCAGGAACACCAAAAAGCCTCAGGTATCTACCGGATGAGGAAGGCAGAGGAAGCCATAAAGCCCTTCCGCCATTCTTATGCAGGACACATTGAGGGCTTGGAGCCCTTCCTTTCAGGTGTGCAGAGGCCGGTGCACATTTCCAAGAAAGTGAATAAGAAAGTGCTAGCTTTTGATGACTTTGGCATTCAAGTGGAGGAAGACTCTTGGGAGGAAGAGGATCCTGAGAAGTCCAGTAGCAGCAGGCGGTCCAGGAGCTACCTGAAAAGCATGTTCCTTGGGGACCATGAAGCCCCACATACATCTGGACACTCCAGAATCCAGGAACTCAAGGCTTCCATCAAGGGCCTTACCTTGGAAGGGCATGTGGAAGGAAGCAATGAGGAGAAACCTGGGCACCTACGCCAAGACAGGGCCATGCCTTTTGGTGGTGTTATCAAGTTCTTCAGCAATGTGGCTGAGGTGACCCGCAAGTGGAGGGCATTCTCCCGGCAAGAGTCGCAGATGGGCCACCACCGTGAGGCTTACTTTGTCAGTGGCAATAAAAGCTTCATCCTGGAGGGCACCACTTCTCAGGCCTCCTATCCTCTTGAACTGCCCTGCCAGCCCCATGAGGCTGCACTGTGGGACAGTGCCATTGGGAGGTGCCTGCACTGCCAACACAAGGCCTCACAGGCCTCAGACACCTTCAAAATGAGCACTGAGGATGAGGAGATATCAGACAAGTCCCTCACCACTTCTGCCTTGGCCTCAGCTTCGGCCTCGGCTATCTTTGAGTTCCAGGATGATCCAATGGCACCGAATGGCTGCAGCAGCCACTACTCTTGTGCTTTCACCAGGGAACACTCTTCTTCCAAGGAGCTCAATGAAGACAACGAGATTGTGGTCAGCTTCCTCAAGGAAAGTGACAGTCCTGGAGAGTCCCCTGAGATGGGCACCTGTGTCAGGAGGGTCACCACTGATGCTATCATGGAGAAACTAGAGGAGAAGCCTAGCGAGACGGAGGAGCAGAAGGCCTGCAGGGGGCCCAAGGGGTACAGCCAGGCAGGGCAGCCCCAGGAATCCAACTTGGGTATGGGTGCAGTGATGGCAGAGAGTAAAGCCAGCAAGGCTTACACTGGAGTCCCCAGTATTCAGGTGAGGTGGAAGCTGGCTCTTCCAAAGTACCATTTGAAACATTCAGAACCCCCAAAGCCAGCTAAACTCCTATGCTCTCCCTACAGCCCCACCTTTCACCAGGAATATCCTGGGAGGAATTCTCCTATCAGTCAGGTACCTGGGACTCGACTGATCCTAAAATCCTGTGCAATGTTTGCTCCTTCCTTGGACAGAATTCCTGTAGTCACACCTCAGTTCAACCTAGAACCAAAACCGAAGCTCTGGGAATGGAAGCCAAGTGACCTGGATCATTTAATGATGTCTAAGACAGCTATTTTCCTTAGGTTGTGGGACATTTCCCTGGCCTTGCAACCTCCCCCCCCCCAGCAGGAGATGAATCCAGAGACTGGTGAAATGGAAAGTCTCTGGGCTGAGTCTCAGGAGACCTGGATTTATGTCACAGCTCTGTGCCCTGTAGTCTGTATAACTTTGAGACAAGCCCTTTCACCTTCCTGGACCTCAGTTTCCTTATGGAGGGGAAGGTGCTGTCTTGGTGTCTTAGAGATCTCTAGGCACCTTCTGGTAACAGCACTATGTGTTATTTGACCTGAAGAATGTAGGCAGAGGGACGGCCCAATAACATTCTTCTTAGAACATTCACTGAGTGGTAGCTTTATGTCTAGTATTTCGCAGGGTGCTGTCATGTACATTGTTTTCATTTAATTCTTAAAATAACCTTGTAAAGTGAGAGTGATTATCCTCACCTTACCAGTGAGGAAACAAGCTCAGTGAAGTTCAGTGACTCATACAAAGTCATTCACATAGCGACAAAATTTGGATTCAGATCTCACTTTTGACTTCAACTCTAGTGTTTTTGTCTAGCTCACTATACTTTTCAGGAGGTTCAATTTGAGGGGTGACAAGCAGGTGCTAGAACTATAGCAGGAGGAATGTTGAATAAACAATAGAAGGAACTTTATGGCTTTGAGACTTAAGAATGTCTTAATAGTTGTGATGAAGTAATGAATCATGGAACTTTACATGAAAAACTTGGGATGTACTGTATGGTGACTAACATAACGTAATAAAAAATTATTTAAAAAAAATAGTTGTGATGAGCACTGGGTGTTACGTGCAACTAATGTATCTTTGAACACTATATCAAAAACTAATGATCATAAAACAAGAATGTCTTAATAAGGGGATATGCTACAGCTTCTACAGATAATTTTAGGGTAAAGTATTTTTAAGGGAAGTTAATTACAATTCTTATTTGGGGTGGTAGGGGGTCTAGCTTGATAGTTCTCAATCAACCTCTTGTATTGTCATCTTTTACACCCCACTTTCAGAAAATTGGACCACATCATGACAGAAGCAATAGCCTTCTTTTTTTAGAGAAGTATATTAATATGTTTACAAGCATTCTCTTTCTATATTTATAATTCTTGGTAAGCTTTAAAACACAAAAATTAGAATAATATTATTGGAAGTAAATTTAATTGCAGTGGTTTTAAAGATCAATCAAGCAAGTAAACAAACAAACATACCTAATGACTCCATTGGCTGATAGTTGCAATTTGGTACTGTAAGTCAAGGTTACCAGTTGCTAGAAAAAGGGTCACAGATGAGTACACCTTACTAAGGTGCTGTGTGGAGTAGGTGCAGAGATGCCTTGTTGGTTCTTTAAAAGCACAGGCTTTGGAGTCACAGTCTTGAGTGTGTTTTGCCTTCTAATCAACAAAATGGGACAAAGCACTCCATACCTAAGAGGGCCGCTATGGGGATTCAAATGAGCCAGAGTATGTAAGGTGCCTAGCCTAGCACCATTTGTGACATGTTGTAGGCATCCACAGAGTGGTAGCTGTTGTCATTATTGAGATTTGATAAATTATTAGATGAACAATATGCAGCTAGAGAAATAATTCAAGACAGTACTATAGCAGCAGTTAGTCAATGCAGTTGAAGGCTCAGGAC
The DNA here is from genome assembly GCF_002007445.2 of Ailuropoda melanoleuca. Lineage (NCBI taxonomy): Eukaryota > Metazoa > Chordata > Mammalia > Carnivora > Ursidae > Ailuropoda > Ailuropoda melanoleuca. The sequence continues at coordinate 175,343 of NW_023255365.1, forward strand.
ACTGGTTTCTAGTCTCATTTCTACCCCTGATTTTCTTTGTGACCTTGAGACAGATCCTTCCCCTCACTCGGCCTCAGTTTCTCCATATGAACCAGAGAATTTGCATCAGATCATTCCTGAGAATCTTTCCTGCCTATCTCCAGTTATTTCCTCCCAGCTAAGCCTTTAATTGTTTCTTTGAGTCCAAGGGGAGATTCTTGCTGCCCAGTGGCTTATTTCAGAATAGCTTTCATTGACAGGTTTCCTGTGCCCTCTGCTGGTTGCTGAGAGATGCTGACTATCTTTGGAGTGTTATAACACCTTGGAGTGTTACAAACGCTTCTGCAGACAGGGGCTGAAGTCCAGGGAAAAAGTAAAATGGAGTGGAAAAACTGAATGTAAGGGGGCATTGTTGTAGGTCAGGGGCACCATTGACCATCTGGTTCAATCATTTCATTTTATACTGAGTCCCAAATAAAGGAAAGGATTTCCCAACACACAGAAACTGGAAGGTAAGAAGATCTGAGAGTTCTAGTGTTGGCTCTGTCACAAATCCTACTAACAAACCCCCTTCTCTCTCTGGGTTTTAGCATTCTTATCTGCTAACTGGAAATCCTCATCCTACTCTCAGGCACCTTGCAGGTCTACTATGAAGCTAAGTTGAGGTAATGAATATAAAAACAATGTATTGTTAACTAGGAAAGTCTATGTGATTGCAATGGATCATTATTAGAAAATGGAAGTGAAAAAACTTGAGTAGCAGAATGACTTAGATCCTTTTGTATTTCCCAGGGAAACTGGGTTTTGACAGACTTCATCTAGGTTATTTGATTTTTGAGGTCTATTTATGCAACCCTCCAGAGCTAAGTGGCTCCTGAAACTGTAGCTGTTTTGGCCCAGGTTGGCTATAGTCAAGCCCAGGAAGTGGTGCAGCTTCAAGAGGATGATGTCAGAAGGCAGTGTGGGATCTCTTCAGAGCTCTTTATTCGGGAGGTTTTCAAGGGTCAACGGGGACTGTAATTTCTCTGCGGTTCACTCCTTGAATTAGGAAAATAAGAAGAGTAATACTAATGATCGTACCTAACATTTACATGGTGCTCATCATGTGCCCAGGCACTATTCTCAGCCTTTTACATATATAAGCTCATTTTACCACATAACTACCCTATGAGTCAGGGACTATCATTAAAATGAGGATGATAACAATGCCTACCTTATAGGGTTGTTCACATAAGTATTTGTAATGGTGTGTGGCCAAAAATCATTGTATAATACTGTTAACTATTTGCATTGGTTATTAAAAGCAAATGCCACAAAGAGGGACTGTACCTCAAGTCTGTTATTAGCTAACACCTTAGTGAGAATTAGTAGAACACAAGTTGAGGGAGGAAGAGGAAGAATAAGCACTCTTTAGATTTGTATAGGACTTTATACTTTGCAGATTGCTTTCTCATATATAAATTGACTTGCAAAGCTATTCTAATTATAATTGTCATTATTATTATCATCATTTCCATATGACATGAAGAATTTGACTCATGCTATATGAGGAACAAGACACTGAAGTTGAAGTCAAAATGGCTAGTTTCAAAGTCCTGGCTCTTTAACTTTATTGGGTATGTGGCCTTTTTAAAAATTTAAATTCAATTAGCCAAGTTATAGTACATCATTAGTTTTTGATGTATGTGACTTTTGATAAGTCATTTAACCGCTTTGAATCTTGGTTTCCTTCATTTGTCAACTGGAAAGAAAAAGTCTCCCATCTTTCCTTCCTAGGAAAGAAAGAAAACATAAATATATTGAATACCTACGATGTGTTTTTACTTTACCCCCCCCCAGTGTCCCTGCTTTATTGATCTCATCACCAATCCAATTTATTATGCTTCTGCCTGCAAATGGTACTCACAACCATACTCAGAAGCAGTTAGGGCAGTGGCTATTGTCCCTGTCTCACAGCTGAAGAGAACGATCCTTGTCTAAAGTTGCAAAGTGGTAGATGTGGGATCAAGACATAGGGATCCTGGCCTTTATGTCAGTGCTGGATCTATACTCCCTCTCACTACATTCTGGGGTTTCTTGAGAATTATTGACCCCAATTTCCCCATTCTCTTAGCTACTGTACATCTCAAAGCTGGTGGCACAAACTATGGACTACAGTCAGGCTTTGCAGACCAATTTGCCAGCTATTCTGGCCTCTCTCATCTTCTCCCCCTCCCCAGTCACTGACTCCTGTACTTGCTATGGGTTCAGCTTCTTTTTCCTGATGGAGAAGCAGGGAGAGATGGGCAGGGTACTCCCTGAGTGAGCAAGGCTGACTCCCTGCTATAGGTTCTGCTATTCAGAATGTCAGGGACATTTGACAAAGAAGAAAGCCCAAAATGGGAATAATATCAAGATATTTCTGGACACCCAAAATTATGAAGTTGATGCTATAAGAGCTTCAGTTGGGGAGGCAGGTAGTAAATATCCTTTAAAGACATTAGGGGCCACAGAGATTGTAACCTTAATTCAGGCTGGGCTTTAGCAAAAGTATGAATGGCTGCCTTCCACATTTCTTTTCTTACTCTCTTCCAGCTGTGGGGGCCATTGCCCTGTCCTCTAAGCTTCAAGCTGCTTAGTTCAGGTCCCTTCCCAAGTTGCAATTTCCAAAAGGCTTTGTCCTTCTGTATTGGGTAGAAATGTGTCCCTCCAAATATATCTTCAAGTCCTGATCCTCAGTAGCTGTGAATGTGATCTTATTTGGAAATAAGGTCTTTGCAGATATAATCAAGGTAAGATGAGGTCATATTGAATCCAATGACTGGTATCTTTATAAGAGGAGATTTGGACACACAGACAAAGACAGACATAGTGAAGAAGGCTATGTAATGATGGGGGCAGAGATTGGAGTGACACAGTTGCAAGCTAAAGAATGCCAGAAATTGCTGGAAGGCACCAAGAGCTGGGAGGCAAAACAATATCTTCCCCTAGAGACTTCAGAAAGAGCATGGCCCTGCTGACACCTTAATTTCAGACTTCTGCCCCCCCCCAAACAATCAGAAATAAATTCTGATTGTTTTAAACCACTGAGGTTGTGGTAATTTGTTACCGCAACTTTAGGAAACTGATATGCCTTCTGCCCCTTAAACCAGATCTCTAGATCCACATACAGTCTGGAAAGCAATCTGATTAGGCTAATTCATATGGAGATTTGTTTTCATCCTCACGGAAAAGTGTAAACCCCTACTCCTACAATGATGCTGAAATTGGTGGACTTTCAATCATTGTGACCAGTGAGGTGGAGATGATCAGGTCATATAAAAGAAAGAGGATTTGGGGACAGGTATCCTGAAAATCTTACCACAGAGCTTGATTGCATGTTCTGTAGGTAGCTCCCCCTCCTTCTATCCAGAATCAAAATAATTCAGTGATCCAGTGCCTTCCATTACTGAACCTCAGGTTTGTTTATTTTTTTCCATCTATTCAATGAGGGGGTTACATTGTATGACCTAAAAGAGGGCTTTCAGCTCTAACAGTGTATGGGTCTATGAAACAAAGAAAATAAGTTAGGGCTAGGGGAATGGTAAAAAGCAACCTTGAGTACATGTCTTAGGATTCATACAGATTCGGTACAGTCTCCTGTACCTTCCACGACTCCATTTTCAGTACTACCCAGCGAGTTTCACTGTGCATAAAGATGAATCAGCTTTGGTAGCTAGTCTCTGCCATTAGAAATTGGATTAGCAATTGGTCAGAGACCCTTTCCTGAGTCATCCAAACTCTTAGTTGCTCCCCACATCCAATCATCTCAGGTGAATGATACATGTGGAAGAAACCTATACTGTGCTCATAGTGACTTAGGAGTGTTGAGGAGGAGCTTGAAAGATGTAGGTGTCCAAGAACTACTTTTATTTTGTCTAGAAAGTCAGAGTGACAGGTATACCTTACTATCTCTTATGGAGTAGCTGTGAAGACTGAATGAGATAGCATGCATAAATATACTCAGCAAGGTATCTGATACATACTAGGTGCTCCATAGATATCTCACAGATGTTAGTTTCTTTACCCCTTTTCCATTTGGAGGTCAGGATTTTGGAAAAGAAAGAAGAACTTGGGATGAAAACACCTGGCTATGTTACTAACAAAGGAGAAGAATTGAACTCAGCTAAGATGTCCTTCTGGCAAGAAAGTATTTTTTTTCTGTCTCTTTGGTGCTCTATCTCTTTCACACATACACATACATTTTTTAAAGTACTTTATTATATGTTTTAATATATGTGCATTATCTCATTTTCTCATCTAGCAACTCTGCAAGGTAGGTATTATCACTCTTCCTTTTATGCAGATGAGGGAACTGGGACTCAGAAAGATGAAATCATTTACCCCAGTCTCACACTGAATAAAGGTTAAAGCCTATAACAAATGCAGAATCCTTATACCCCCTCTCCCAATACAAACCAAACACACACAAAAAATGCCCAAGAAAGGAGAAACAAAATAGATGTTTTCTTTATTTTTAAAATTAATTTTATCTTTTTATTGAGATATGATTGACATGACATTATATTAGTTTCAGGAATACAATGTAATGGTTTGATATTTGTATATAATGCAAATAAGTTAACAGTCCAGTTAACATCTATTATCATACATAGTTACAAACAGTTTTTTTAAGAGAATTTTCAAGTTCCACTCTCCTAGCCACTTTCTATCTACAGTTTCTTAAATACTTAGAGTAAGAGTAGTGTTTTATTGTCCAGGAGGCTGAAAATGCCAGAGACACATTTGTAATAATACCTAATGTGAATTTCAAATAATACTTTAAACATTGAGTTTTTATTTTCAAAGCACTCTTTAAATACTTACAAAAGAAAAAAAAGAAAGAATACGTTAAAAAGGGGGGTTTTTTTTGCATGAAACTAAGAATTGCTACATTTAAAGCACTATTCTTTTAAGTTTTTGATTTCAATTCCAGTATAGTTAACATAGTGTTCTATTAGTTTCAGATATACAATAGAGTGATTCAACAGTTTTATACATCATTACTCAGTGCTCATCATAAGTGTACTCTTAATTCCTTCACTTATTTCACCCATCCCCCTTTCTTCCCCTCTGATATGCTTTTTTTAAAATAATTTTTATTTTGTTATATTAGTCACCATACAGTACATCCCGTTTTTGATGCAATATTCCATGATTCATTATTTGCGTATAACACCCAGTGCACCATGCAATATGTGCCCTCCTTAATGCCCATCACCAGCCTATCCCATTCCCCCACCTCCCTCCCCTCTGAAGCCCTCAGTTTGTTTCCCAGAGTCCATAGTCTCTCATGCTCTCATGATTCATCCCCCCCTTCTGTTTACCCCCTTCATTCTTCCCTTCCTTCTCCTACAGATCTTCCTATTTCTTATGTTCCATAAATAAGTGAAACCATATGATATGCTTTATTTTAAATGAGTACCCTCAGTTAAAGTTATTTTTCTCAACAAGAACATTTTTTACTTGAACCATATTTCAGAATACATGGTTCTAAAACATTCCATCCAAGAAAAATAGAATACACATTTTCCTCAAGTACACACAGAAGAATCCCTTGGTTAAATCACATAAAAAGAGACATAACAAATATTACAAATTTAAGAAGACTGAAATCACATTTCCAACCATAATGGTACAAAACTAAAGCTCAACAATAAAACAAAGCTGGAAAATCTGCAATGTAAATATTAAATAATTAATATGCAAATATTAACACACCACTGCACAATCGACCACATAACAAATCAAATGTCAAATCAAAATATGTCTTGAAACAAAAGAAAAAGAAAACACAATGTTCCAAAACCTATGGGTTGCAGCAAAAGCAGATGTTAGAGTGAAATTTATGCTATAAATGCTTGTATTAAGGGAAAAAAGTTCAAAAAAATAACTTAACATTACACCCATGGAACTAGAAAAAGTAACTTAGCTGGAATTTAGTAGAGGAAGGAAATAACAAAGAAGAATCAGAAATAGAGACCAGAATAAACAATAGCATAACATTAAAAATAATGACCAATTTTTCCAAAAAAAAGATAAAATTGACAATACTTTAACTGCATTAACTAAGGAAAAAAAAGAGAGAGAGAGAGAAGACTCAGAAGCAAACTGAGAAATAGAAAAGAAAGCAATACAACAGATAACCACAGAAATATATAGTGTGATAACATTACTATATACTAACAAACCAGATAACTTAGGGAAAAAACCTAGATAATTCTTAAAAACACACAAGTTACCAAGATTTAATCATGAATCTTGAATGCAAGATATAGGAAATCTTCTTAGACCAATAACAAGAATGAAAGCTAAATTAGGAATCAAAAATCTCCCAGCACAGAAAAGCCCAAGAACACAATGGTTTCCTTGGTGAATTCTCCCAAACATTTAAAAAAAATAATTAATGGCATTTTTTATTGAAAGTTTACAAATAATGGAATAGAGGGAACACATTAAAAATCATTCCATTAGGCCAATACTACCCTGATACCAAAGCAGGATAAAAACAATACAAGGACAAAAAAGTCTAGTTTGTCCTATGTTAAGTATTGCTATCCTTTCTTTAAATCAGCTGTATGATTTTCATTTTCTCCACTGCTTGATGTCTTTTAGGCTTTTGGTAGTTGGATCTTTGCTTGCATTTGTTGATGATCCATAGTAACCCTGCCTGGATTTGGGAACTGGACCAGATGATATTTCAAATTTGGAAGCTCTGCTATTTAAGCCAAGTGTTGGCCCATTTCCCACTCCCATTAACTAAACCTAATTGGTTTTCTTGCAGACTTTCCTTCCCCCAGCTGAACCATCACCAACGACTCCATCCCACAAATTCCTCCTGGAGAAATGCCATTCTCTGCCCATTTCACAGAGCATCCCCATGGAGCTGGATCAAGTGAGCTGGAGGAGACCCAGGAAGCCTTGCACAGGTGTGCCTTTTATGTCCTGGTTTCAGTGGCAGGACAGGACAAGCAGTCCTTATGCATAGACAGGCTGTATTGACATTTACCCTCCTTCTTCCTCACTGCGCCCTCCCCATCACCCAGAGCTCTTCCTCACTGGTATCTGAAAATCCACCATTAGCAATGGCTTGGAATAGACTTCTCTCTCCATGCTCTTCTATTAAAATGCAAATTTCCTCATTTTGGGGACCCTTTAACTCAAACACTCAAATATACCATCTTATTAAAGCCTGTTTCTTTTTTTTCCCCCAGTCCCTCTGTACCTAACATTTTCCAGGTCTCATAAGCTCCAGTTGCTCCCTCCACCCTTTTCTCAGTGCTCTTATATACATACTTTTGGCCTCAAAGGAACCAGTCCCATAGTCCCCATCCCCCATGAGGTCATAATAGCCCTCCCTCTCTTGCATTTTGCCTGGACTTACTCTCTGTGGATCCCAGATCTTTCCTCTCCTTCAATGACCACTGACATGGAAAGTTCCTCAAGGTTCAAGGCAGCTTCATTTGACCCACTCAAAACCTAGAGGCTTCCCCGGTCTTAAATGTTGGAATGACAAGCCTTGGTTCCATTTAAGCTCACCTGAACTGGAATTGCCAACCACCTTCTTCCTCCCAGGGAGACTAGGTGCTGGGCACGAACTAAGTCATCAAAGCAGCAGCAGATGCTTGCCATATTTTGTAAGTCCTCTGCCTTGGGAATAAGGTACTTTCTCACAACTCCCTGGGAGGTCAGGCCAGGGAGTATAATGCAGGTTATCTGGTCACAGCTGTTCCTCTCCTCCCTCCCTCTTAGGAAGTGATCCCAAACCTTGGAAATTCAGAGGCTTTTTTTTTTTTTAGCAGCTGTTAACCACTTCACTACCAGTGTATCAACGTGCACCCCCCCACTAGCCCCCTGATTGTTAGGAACAGATGAAAGCCCCTTGGAGAAAGGCCTGGCAAAGCTAGGGTTAATACCTACCTTGTGGAATGCTCTGGGGTTATTTATAAATAACCCCATGGGTTTGAAAATGAACCCCTGAGATTGGCACAGGTCCTACCATCACCTCAGCAGCCACTCTCACCTCTGGGATAAAAGTGGCTCCCACATTATGGCTCTGCTTCTCAAGTTCCTGAACAAACACTTGGTCTAAAGATATCACTAGGAAGGAGGATGACATCAGAATCCCATTTCAGAAGCCAGTTGTCATTTTACTCCTCTTATATCCCCTGACTCTGCTGGCAATGGGAAGGATCCCATTCCCTTTATGTTTAGTGCCTTTTTTTTTTACCTTATCTTGCTCAGAGTCTGAAAGATTCAGTTTGTTTTCTAGTGCTCAGTCTCTGTCCTTCCATCTTCCGCCACATATACATCTACCAGTCCCTCCCTCTCAGCTTCTAATCTGAAGGTTCCCAGGACAAACCAGTATAGTGGAAACAGGATCAACTTTGGAGTTGGACAGACCCAAGTTCAAATTCTTATTCTGCCACCTTGGGCAAGTTGCATAACCACTCTGAGCCTATTTGCCCATCTGAAGAATGAGATGCGGGATGACATTTGACTCATGGGATCATTGTGAGTATTGAGTGACATAGATTCTATGAATGTCCCTGCCACAGTTCCTGGAATGCAGGGGTGCTCAGTCATGGGATATTCCTTCTCTCCACTGCCTTTTACCAATTCTATATGCCCAAGGACTTACCCAAACACACACATATATGCTACTGTGGGATTCAACCTAAATATGCCCTAGTACATGAACTACTTCCTCCCATTCATTATTCACTCACTCACTCACTCAACAAACATTTCTTGAACAGAATCAGAAAGGCAGTGAAGTTTGCCTTCTGATAGCCTGGTGTTCTGGAAAGGACAAAAGTTTTGAAGTGAAACATGCCTGGATTTGAATCTTGGCTCTGTCATTTACTAGCTGTGTGACCTGGAATAAGTCATTTTACCACTTTGAGACTCAGTTTTCTTATCTGCAATATTAGGGTAATAATCTGAACGTTGGAGGGAATACTTTAAGACTCAAAAGGGCTAAAAAACATAAAAATACTTTATTGCTTCTGCATTGCTATACTACTAGATGGGAATGATAATGGCAATAAAAACAGCCCAGTTAGAGATAAGAAATATGTCTTATACCTATCCAAGTCCCTTAATAGTTGATAGTCCCTAAATAACTGTTGATACCAATATAAGAACTTAAGATTTACTTTCCAAATTAGGTAGAGGGGTTCTTCAGTAGAAGGATCAGACTCCCATAAGCAGCCCCACTGCAGGCATACCCACATGCATATCACTCTACATAGTGCTGAGCTCTGTTCAAACCACTTGAAGCTTGGCTGTCTCAGAGGCCTATTTTGACAGTGATATTCAGATCATTTCCCACTGAGGCCCTGTCCTACCCAGTAGGCGGTAGCTCTGGGTTGGTATTAGTCTAAAGGGTACAGCTAGACAAGCCTAACACCACTTGAATGAATGGCCCTGGAGTAGATGGAAGCAATCTTAGGCAAGACACTGGCTTCTGAGCAGGTAAGAAGACACTGATATATCTTTACACATTATTTGAGTATTTCTGCAGTGATGGTATCATTTAACCATGTTTGATATATGAACTGGGTTGTCAGAAGACCTGTGTCCTGTTGCTGGGTTTCTGTATGTAATTATGTATGGTTGATTTTAATCCTTCTCCTTCTGTGAGCCTCACTATCCTCATCTTGGAAATGGGGACAGTGTTGTTTGGCTGTTCTGAGATTTCACAGATTTCTATTCTGATTTCACTTCTTAATTGGGTCTGATTTAGATATGTACTTGGTTCCTCCTTTTACCCCTTGTTTTTTTTTCTTTCTTTTCTTTTTCTTTTTTCTTTCTTTTTCTTTCTTTCTTTCTTTCTTTCTTTCTTTCTTTCTTTCTTTTTTTCTTTTTTCTTTTTGACACATCAACTGCTCACATTTCCTGTTAACAGGTGGGTTACAGAAAGGTATGAAAATTTACAACTGTTTATGTCACTCTTAGTAAGTGTTGGGAGAGGCAAGAAATTAGACCTAATGGTGGAAACAAGGCTCTGACAATATTTGTATATTTTAATTAACCAAGATCTCCATACCACATAAGACTTCAAGTACTAAAGAATTGTGCAAACCTGGAATTCTTACTTGGTAATTCCAGACAAGAGCCTAAGCTTCCTCTGTTCCCAAGATATTCCCTGTTCAATGTAAAAAACTTCAGGGTACTTCAGATACTGGTTTTTGATTTTTTTCTTGACTAATTTCAGCCCAGTTTTTCCCCATCACTGGTATCATGTGAACCTAATCTTCCCTCCCATTCTCCAACCACTTCAATCCTGGTGGTTCTGAAATATGGACCAAGGTGACCAGGAGTCAGACCTCTCTAAAAGGAGCTGAAGTCTGGACCTAACATAAAAGGTATTCTCTCACCATAGGTAACTTGGACCAGGGCTCCAAGACACTAGAAACCTACAGGAACACTGATGGATACTGGAAGCCCCAGGGACCAGGATACAAGCAAGTTAATGAAGTAAGACCTCTTTTTTAGTTTCATCAGAACTTGCCAGGCCTCTAGGACCATTTATTTCCTCTAAGCTTTCCTTTTCCTAGACATATTACAAGTGTTGGAGCTTCCAACATGAGGAATGGAAACTATTTTAAAAATGGGTTTCTGGGCTATTTTATGGCTCCATAAAAGTTGGGAGCATTAACCTTTTTTCCTTGAGGTTAATTTTTCTGAGATAAATCAAGGACTTTTTGTGGCTTTCATGCAGCCTACTGCTGCTGTTGTCTTTAGCTGCCTTTCCCAGAGCAGATGGGGGAGCTGTGAGATTTTAAACCCTGGGTACTTTGGTTTGCTTTTATTACATTCTTTGCATTCATTATCAACTTCAGTGCTAACCAGTGGCATATTTATAGGCATTTCCTTGGAGAAAATGTTTCATAAATGCAGATATAATAGCTGGTGGTTAGGAATACAGTATTAGCAGGCTTATTTACCTCTAGGTCTTTCTATCCATGTCTGTTGAGTATTTATGTGAACCTTTGTTTTTTTTTTAATTTTATTTAAATTCAATTAATTAGCATATAGTGTATTATTAGTTTCCAAAGTAGAGTTCAGGGATTCATCAGTTGCATATAACACCAAGTGCTCATTACATCACGTGTCCTCCTTAATGTCCATCCCCCAGTTACCCCATCCCCCTACCCACCTCCCCTCCTGCAACCCTCAGTGTGTTTCCTATAACTATGGGAAGAGTCTCTTATGAGGGCGCCTGGGTGGCGCAGTCGTTAAGCCTCTGCCTTCAGCTCAGGGCGTGATTCTGGCGTTCTGGGATCGAGCCCCACATCGGACTCCTCTGCTAGCAGCCTTCCTCCTCTCCCACTCCCCCTGCTTGTGTTCCCTCTCTCACTGGCTGTCTTTCTCTATCAAATAAATAAATAAAATCTCAAAAAAGAGAGTCTCTTATGGTTTGTCTCCCTCTTTGATTTTATCTTATTCCCCTGCCCTTCCCTTATGATCATATGTTTTGTTTCTTAAATGCCACATGCGAGTGAAATCATATAATTGTCTTTCTCTGACTTATTTCGCTTAGCATAATACCCTCTAGTTCCATCCACGTCATTGCAAATGGTAAGATTTCAATTTTTGATGGCTGAGTAATATTCCATTGTGTGTGTGTGTGTGTGTGTGTGTGTGTGTGTGTGCGTTACATCTTCTTTATCCATTTGTCTGTTGGTGAACATCTGGGCTCTTTCCATAGTTTGACCATCAATATTTTTCATGGAACTGGGGCAAATAATCCTAAAATTTGTATGGAATTATGTGGGCATTTATAAGTGTACCTTTCTTGCTATATCTCTGAGTTTGTGGATGCCTGTCCACATATGCCTATATATGCATGTTTGCCCATCTATATGACTGTTAAACTACCTCTTTGATGCATTACAAGTGTCCCTGAGCACTATGAGACTACAATGTGAGTTATTTTAACTTGACTCTCTGCTTGTGTGTGCCTGTGTACACACACACACACACACACATCCTTTTGTCCGGGTATATCTTTGGGTGTTTTAATATCTGGTGCTTTTTTTGTATATGTTTGAATCTAATGAGCCTGTCCATTTGCATCTTTTTTGCTTGAGGGTGTATACAAATGCCTGCCTTCCAGTGTGTCTTTGTATCTTCATGAGACTGTCTATCTGGGAGCAAGTGTGCTTGGACATATAAGGGTATAGCTCTATGGCAAAACCCTGGTGAGCAATGAAAGCTGAGAATGTAACTCCAAGAGATATCTGGCCTAGTAGCTTAACTTTCACAACTACCACCCACACTCTTGAATGTTGCCACTCAGAAACGGGTTTGTAGTCATAGCAGTTCAAGCTTGTTTCATGACAACTATCACTTAGAAACACTTGGCCAGGGAGATGTGTTATGAAGTTGAGTTACCTTGGTTTGTTTTGTTTTGAATTTGAGAGTTGACCCGATCCACATTCCATATTTCAACTTGGGGAAGATTGTAGGATATCTGTAGTAAGTCTTAAAGGAAATAGATCTAACCATATTCTGCCTCTGCCACCCCCACTATCTGGTGTCTTCTCTACAGCCCCAGCTTGGCTAGCCTTGACCTTGGGAGACAGAATCAGCTGATGGTCTCAAACAGAAAAACATGCTATGATGGTGGCAAGTTAGGAAGCTCTGATGGGGATACACTGGAGGCAAGACCAATGTCTGGGCCCCCATTTTTCTGAAGGAAAAATGTTGTTGGCCTCCATTCAGTGTGTTTTCTTTTCTCTTCTGCAACATTTGTGTGTCACCAGTCAAGAAGCCAACCAAACTTTCTCCCATAAGTTAAAAGTAAACAGACACATATTGCATGATGCACTGGGTATTATACACAACTAATGAATCATCGAACTTTACATCAAAAACCAGGGATGTACTGTATGGTGACTAACATAATATAATGAAAAATATTATTATAATAAAAAAATAAATAAAAGTAGACAGTCTCTTTTTCCCAAGTCTAGGCTGAGAAAAAATTTTCCAATGGCAAATTATTAATCAGCTGATGAGCTCTCTTAGAGGAGTTGGTGAGAGTGAGCTTTGTTTTTTAGGATTGATTCTATTTCCCTCGACTTTGGGTTCTAGGCATTCATCTCTGGATTTGGTTAAATTTTTCTGTACAGAGTACAGATTCTGATCACAATAATGTAAGTGTTCAACATTTTAAATTGCAGCCATATATGTTATCTCATTGGAGACTTGTACCCTGGGAGGCCAAGACAGGTATTGCTGTCTTTATTTAACAGAGTCAGAGAATACCTTAGAGAAGTTAAAAAAAAAACTTGTTTAACAGCACGTAGTTAACTATCGACAAAACCAGAATTGAGAACTCTTTATTATCAGTTCTGTGTTCTTCTTACTACATCTAACTGGATTACCTTCATGGTCTTGGAATTTAAAGCTCTTTTGTTCCTGAGAATACAGACCATTTTTGATCTACTTTATAACTATATAATTTGCATATAATAAAATTCACCAAGTTTAAGTCTACAATTTGTTGTATTTTAGCAAATATGTATAGTCATGTAACCACCAAAACAATCATGATATAGAGCATATTCATCACCCCAAAAAGGTCCCCCATGTTTATTTATAGACAGTTCTGTCTCCCCACCCTCCTGGCAACCACTAACCTTCTATCTCTATAATTTTACCAGAACGTTGAAACTAAATGGGAAGAAATCAGAGAGGGAGACAAACCATGAGAGACTCAACTCCAGGAAACAAACTGAGGGTTACAAAAGGGAGAGGGTGGGGGGATGGGATAATCAGGTGATGGGTATTAAGGAGGGCATGTGTTCTGATGAGCACTGGGTGTTATATGCAACTAATGAATCATTGAACACTGCATCAAAAACAAATGATGTACTATATGTTGGCTAATTGAACATGATAATAAAAAATTTAAAAAATTTAAAATTAAAAAAAAAAGAATGTTAAAATTGGCAATAACTAGTTTATCTTCAAAAAGTTGTGAGGACAGTAATGATCCCTGTTCTAAATCTTGCAAACTTACAGGAAGTGAAATTATTTTCTTTAAGCCATTTCTTTATTCATTTATTTATTCATTTAGAAAACAAAGACTGTGTTTCAGGAGCTGAGCTGGGTGCTGAGATACACAATTTAAAAAGAAATCTGTGCTAGCAAGAAGTTCACAGTCTCACCAGGGAAAGAAAAACAAAAACAAAAACAAAAACAAACAAGCAAAGAAAACAAGCCAATGAGGAATCAGAGCAATGCGATACAGCCTGAGAAAAAAACTTGCACCTAGGTTTATAGAAGAACTGCTTAATTCTGTTTGAAGAAAACAAAGAAACAGAATGGCTTCTGAATCCCAGAAGAGGTGTTCTTTTTTTTCAGTTTTTATTTAAATTCCAGTTAGTTAACATACAGTGTAATATTAGTTTCAGGTATACAATGTAGTGATTCAGCACTTCCATACAACACCCGGTGCTCTTCACAACAAGAGCACTCCTGAATCCCCATCATCTATATAACCCATCCCCCCATCACTGTCTCCTCTGGTAACCATGTTTGTTCTCTATATTTAAGAGTCTGTTTCTTGGGGCGCCTGGGTGGCTCAGTCATTAAGCGTCTGCCTTCAGCTCAGGGCGTGATCCCGGTGTTTTGGGATCAAGCCCCACATCAGGCTTCTCTGCTGGGAGCCTGCTTCTTCCTCTCCCACTCCCCCTGCTTGTGTTCCCTCTCTCGCTGGCTATCTCTCACTCTGTGTCAAATAAATAAGTAAAATATTTTTAAAAAAAATAAGAGTCTGTTTCTTGGTTGGCGGCTCTCTCTCTCTCTCTTTTTTTCCCTTTTCCTCATTTGTTTGGTTTCTTAATTCCACATATGAGAGAAATCATATGGTATTTGTCTTTCTCAGACTGACTTATTTCACCTAGCATAATACTACAGCTCCATCCAAGTCCTTACAAATGACAAGATTCCATTCTATTTTATGACTGATATTCCATTCTATACATATACAAGCACTCATTTATCCATTCACGAGTCAATGGACACTTGGGCTCTTTCCATAATTTGGCTAAGGTAATAATGCTGCTACAAACATCAGGGTGCATATGTCCCTTTGAATTGGTTTTTTTGTATACTTTGGGCAAAATTCTTGGTGGTGCAATTGCTGGATTGTAGGGTAATTCTATTTTAAACTTTTTGAGGAGCCTCCATACTATTTTCCAGAGAGGCTGCACCAGTTTGCTTTCCCACCAACTGCACAAGAAGGTTCCCCTTTCTCCAATCCTTGCCAATACCTGTTGTTTCTTCTGTTGTTGATTTTAGCCATTCTGACAAACTTGAGATGATATCCCATTTTAGTTTTGATTTGCATTTCAGTCACAATCAGTGATGTTGAGCATCTTTTCATGTGTCTGTTAGCCATTTGTATGTCCTCTTTGGAAAAATGTCTATTTGTGTCTTCTGCCCATTTTTAAATTAGATTATTCATTTTTTGAGTGTTGAGTTTTATAAGTTCTTTAAGATATTTTGGATACTAATCCTTTATAAGATATATCATTTGGAAATATCTTCTCCCATTCAGTAGGTTGCCTTTAGTTTTGTTGATTGTTCCCTTCACTGTGCAGAAGCTTTTTATTTTGATGTAGTGCCAATAGTTTACTTTTGGTTTTGTTTCCTTGTCACAGGAGACATATCTAGAAGGAAGTGCTGTGGCCAATGTCAAAGAAGTTACTGCCTGTGTTCTCTTCTAGGATTTTGATGGTTTCCTGTCTCACATTTAGGTCCTTTATCCATTCTGAATTTATTTTTGTATGTGATGTAAGAAAGTGGTCCGGTTTCACTCTTCTGCATGTTGCTGTCCAGTTTTCCCAATACCATTTGTTGAAGAGACTTTTTCCTGTTGGATATTCTTTCCTGCTTTGTTGAAAATTAATTGACATAGAGTTATGTGTTTAATTTCTGGGTTTTCTATTCTGTTCCATTAATCTATGCGTCTGTTTTTCTGCCAGTACAATAATGTCTTGTTCACTACAGCTTCATAATATAACTTCAACTCTGGAATTGTGATGCCTTCAGCTTTGCATTTCTTTCTCAAGGTTGATTTGGCTATTAAGGGACATTTGTGGTTCCAAACACAGTTTAGGATTGTTTGCTCTAGCTCTGTGAATAATGCTGGTGGTATTTTGATAGGGATTACATTAAATGTGTAGATTGCTTTGGGTAGTAGACACATTTTAACAGTATTTGTTCTTCCAATCCATAAGCATGGGATATCTTTCCATTTCTTTTTGTCTTCTTCAGTTTCTTTCATCAGTGTTTTATAGTCATCAGGGTACACATCTTTTACCTCTTTGGTTAGGTTTATTCCTAGGTATCTTATGGTTTTTGGTGTAATTTTAAATGGGATTAATTCCTTGATTTCTGTTTCTGCTGCTTCATTATTTGTATATACAAATTCAACAGATTTATGTACATTGATTTTGTATCCTGCAATGTTACTGAATTTATTTATCACCTCTAGCAGCTTTTTGGTGGAATTTCTCATGTTTTCTATATAGAGTATCATGTCATCTGCAAATACTGAAAGTATGGCTTCTTCCTTGCCAATTCGAATTATTTAAAATTTCTTTTTGTTGTTTGATTGCTGTGACTAGGACTTCCAGTACAATGTTGAATAACAGTGGTGAGAGTGAACATCCCTGCCTTGTTCCTGACCATAGAGGAAAAGCCCTCAGTTCTTCCTGATTGAGGATTATATTAGCCATTTTTTGTTATAGAGGAAACTACCTCAACATAATAAAGGCTGTATATATATATATATATATATATATATATATATATATATATACAGCCTTTATTATGTTGAGGTAGTTTCCTCTAACTGTATTTTGTTGAGATATTTTATCATGAATGGATGTTGTACTTTGTCAAATGTTTTTTCTGCCTCTGTTGAAATGATCATATGGTTCTTATCCTTTCTTCTATTACTGTGGTGTATCACATTGATTGATTTGCAAATATTGAACCACCCTTGCAACCAAGAAATAAATCCCATTTGATCATGGAGCATGAATTTTGTAATGTATTGTTGAATTCAGCTTGATAGTATTTTATTGAGAGTTTTTGCACCCATGCTTATCAGGGATATTGTCCTGCATGTCTCTTTTTTAGTGGAATCTTTATCTGCTTTTGGTACCAGGGTAATGCTGGCCTCATAGAATGAATTTGGAAGTTTCCCCACCTGCTCTATAATTTTTTAATAGTTTTAGAAGAATAGGTTTGAACTCTTTAAATGTTTGGTAGAATTTGCCTGGGAAGCCATCTATTTTAATAATTTTTTCAAAGAATCAGCTCCTGGTTTCATTGATCTGTTCTACTTTTTTTAAGTTACTATATCATTTATTTGTGCTCCAATCTTTATTATTTTACTTCTGTCGGCTTTAGGCTTTGTTTATTGTTCTTTTTCTAGCTCCTTTAAATGTAAGGAAGGTTGAGATTTTTCTTGTTTCTTGAAGTAGGCCTGTATTGCTATATACTTCCCTCTTATGACCACTTTTGCTGCATCCCAATGGTTTGAGGCCATCGTGTTTTCACTTTCATTTACTTCCATATATTCTTTTGTATTTCTTTGATTTCTTGGTTGGCCCATTCATTGTTTATTATCATGTTGTTTAACCTCCATGTTTTTTTGGACTTTCCGGATTTTTTCTTGTGGTTGACTTCTATTTTCATAATGTTGTTGCCAGAAAAGTTGCCTGATGTGACTTCAATCTTTTTGTAGTTGATGAGGCCTATTTTGTGACCTAATATATGATGTATTGAGCAGATTGTACTATGTGCACTTGAAAATAATTTGTATTCTGCTCTTTTATGATGAAATGTTCTGAATATATCTGTTAAGTCCATCCTTTCTAGTGTGTCATTCAAAGCCATTGTTTACATGCTGATTTTTTGTTTAGATGATCTGTCCATTGATGTAATTGAGGTGTTAAAGTCCGCTACTATTATTGTATTATTCTCAATTAGTTCCTTTATGTTATTTATTAATTTTGTTTTATATATTTAAGTGTTCCTATTTTGGGTGCATAACTACTTATAATTGTCTTATCTTCCTGTTGGATTGTTCCCATTGTGATTATACAGTGACCTTCTTTGTCTCTTGTTACAGTCTTTTTTTTCTTTAAGTCTAATTTGTCTGATATAAATATTGCTATTCCAGCTTTCCTTTGACATCAATCTGTATGGTAAATGTTTCTCCATCCCCTCACTTTCAACGTACAGTTGTCTTCAGGTCTAAAATGAGTTCCTTGTAAGCAGTATATAGATAGGTCTTGTTTTTTTAATCCATTCTGACACCCTGTCTTTTGATTGGAACATTTAGTCCACTTATGTTCAAATTAATTGTTGAGATATATTTATTTATTGCCATTTTATTAGTTGTTTTTCCATTGTTCCTGGAAAGTTTCTCTGATCCTTTCTTGATTTTTCACTTTTGGTGTCTGCTTTCCATTTAAAGTCTCCTTTCGTATTTCTTGCAGGATTGGTTTAGTGGTCACAAACTCCTTTAGTTCTTGCTTGTCTGGGAAACTCTTTATCTTTTCTTCTATTCTGAATGATATCCTTGCTGGATAGAGTATTCTCGGCTGCAGATTTTTCCCTTTCAGCATGTTGAATGTATCATGGCACTCCATTCTGGCTTGCCAAATTTCTTTTGAGAAATCTCCAGTTAGCCTTATGGTTTTTCCCTTATAAGGTAAGGACTCCTTTTGTTTTGCTGTTTTTAAGATCTTTTCCATTTATCACTATATTTTACCAATTTAATTACAATATGTTTGGCTTTGGCCTGCTTTTGTGGATTTTGATGGGAGTTATCTGTGCATCCTGGATCTTGGTGTCTTTTTACTTCACAGATTAGGGAAGTTTTTAGCTACTATTTCCTCAAATAAATTTTCTGCCTTCTTTTATCTCTCTTCTTTTCCTTGGACTACTATAATATGAATTTTATTACTTTTGATGGAGTCACTGAGTTCCCTAAGTATATTGTCTTATTACATAATTCTCCTTTCTCTATTTTGTTCAACTTCGTTACTTTCAATTACTTTCTCTTATAGGTCACTAATTCATTCATCTGCTTTTCCAGACTGCTCTTAATTTCATCAAGTGAATTTCTAATCTCATTTATTGCATGCTTCATCTCTGATTGCATCTTTTTTAGCTCTTTATTTCTGTTATGAGGTTCTCACTGATATCTTTTTTTTCTTTCTCAAGCCCCGTGAGTATCCTTATGGTTGTTGCTTTACGTTCCCCACCAGGGACGTTACTTATGTCTGTTTCACTTAGATCTCTGGCCGTGGCCTTATCTTGTTCTTTCATTTGGGATAAATTCTTCCACCCTGGCATTTTGTCTACATCTCTGCCTTCTTGTCTGTGTTAGAAAAGCCAGTTATGTCTCCTGCTCCTGAATGTAATGGCCTTATGAAGATGCCATGTATATTACAGGGGCTTCAGATTGTGAGGGATTTAGACCTAGGAGTTGATGAATATGTCATGAAATTGTTATGCTACCAGCTCTGCTGTAGTTTGCTATGAACTTTAGAGCTAGATGAACCTCAGTCTCCTGGAAGCTGAAGACTTCCCTGAAAGAGAAAATTTTCTCACCCAACACTTGACATGAGGCTCATAAATTGGGTTCTGGAGTCAGACAGATAAGGTTTTCTATCTACAACTTGGCTACGATAAGGACCTGAAGGGTGTTTTTCTTTTCCCTCCTGATACCAACCAATTCTATGATTCTCTGACACCAAATGGGTGTCCTACAATTCAGTTGTGACACTAACCACACAGAATTAGCATCAAACTACACAGGTTTAAGATCTCAGTCCCACAAAACTGCTCTCACTTTAGAAACAAACCTAAGTATCAGGTCCCTGAGTTACTCACAATTATGTCCCACTTTCCCATAAATTTTGAGGTTTTCACTACCCACCCATGGTTCAATAATTCACTAGAACACCTCACATAACTCCTAAAGAGGTAGAGTTCAGTGACTCATCGGTAGCATACAACACCCAGTGCTCATTACTGCAAGTGCCCTCCTTAATGCCCATCACCCAATAACCCCGTCCTCTCACCCACCTCCCCTCCAGCAACTCTTAGTTTGTTTCCTATAGTTAATAGTCTCTTATTGTTTGCCTTCTTCTCTGTTTTCACCTTATTTTGCTTTATCTTCTCTTCCCCATGCTCATCTGTTTTGTTTCTTAAATTCCATATATGAGTAAAATCATATGGTATTTGTCTTTCTCTGACTGATTTATTTCGCTTAGCATAATACCCTCTATACTATAGGACCCAAAGACCTTGTCTGATGCCAATCCATAGAAAAAGTAGTAAATGAAGAGTGAGAAGCCCTGGACTCTACTAGCCCTGGCCTTGGGTTACTGAAGGCTCTTTTCTCTCCCATCCCTATGTCCCAGTTTCTTCCTCTGTACATAAAAAAGTTGAATTAGGTGCCCTCAGAGGTTCGTTAAGCCTTACCAAAACATGTTCTGGTGACCAAAGAGTCTCTCATAGCTGTCCTCATAAAGCCAGGCTCCACCATTGTCTCGGTTGCTCAGGAAATGGGTGTTCCAGGTCCATAGCAACAGCAGCATTGGACAAAGCCAAGTAATCAGAGATGTGCTTTTCCTTCTGCCCCACCTAGTCCCACCAGGATGAGGTTAGTGAAGCATTTGCCCTAGGCACAAAATTTAAGGAATCGTTAAAAAAAAGCCCCATTGATCAGGATAAATAATATTTTAATACAATATTTTTAAAAATTGAAATTAATGTAAAAATCCACATTAAACAAAGTATTAAAATTTTAAGTAAAGACAGGATCACCATTACCAATTTTTCCTTTTTCCTTAAGTTCCAAGACTTGGCACAACACTGCTCAACCCAATCTCATTTCTCCCCAGTAGACAAATATACATCACCTAGGGATCAAAGATGAGGCTGTACTTCTGTTATTATAGTTGAATTTGGGCCTGCTGTCTAAGTGATGAGTACATAACAAGAGCATAATGGTCAAGAGTAGAACCTCTGGAGCTAGAAAGTGTGCATATGAAATCTAAGGCTGCTACTTATTACATGTGTGACCTTGGGCAAGTTATTTAACCATTATGTGTCTCAGTTTCCTCTTCTATAAAATAGGAATAATGATACTACCAACTGCTCAGGGCTGTTCTGATGGGTTTTTTTTTAAGTGTTGTCAGATTTATTAGTCTATTTCAGGCTTTCTGGGTTTGTTGTAAATCAGAGAAAGGCCTTTCCAATTGTGATATTCTTTTTATATAATAATATTTTTTTATTATATTATGTTAGTCATGATACAGTACATCCCTGGTTTTGATGTAAAGTTTGATGATTCATTAGTTGCATATAACACCCAGTGCCCCATGCACTGATGGTTAATTTAATAAATATATATTGATATGCAAGCAAGGGATCTGGCATGTTGTTTGTACTGAACATTTGCTCCTGTTATATTTAGGAAGAATTTAGTTTAGAATGTCTTAAAGATTAGTAGTGATACAGCAATAAATGACTGGAGCAGATTATTGGGGCATTTTTTTCCTGCTGCTCTATAAAAGCTCTGCAGGGATTTGAATAAAGTGTTGCTTGAGGCAGAGAAAGTACATGACTTCTTCTTTTTATTTTTTTATTCTATTTTATTTTATTTTTTATTTTTATTTTTAATGATTTTTTTATTATATTATGTTAATCACCATACAGTACATCCCCGGATTCTGATGTAAAGTTCGATGCTTCATTAGTTGCGGATAACACCCAGTGCCCCATGCAATACGTGCCCTCCTTACTACCCATCACCAGTTTATCCCATTCCCCCACCCCCCTCCCCTCTGAAGTCTTCAGTTTGCTTCTCATAGTCCATAGTCTCTCATGTTTCATTCCCCCTTCTGATTACCCCCTTTTTCTTTATCCCTTTCTTCCCCTACCGATCATCCTAGTTCTTATGTTCCATAGATGAGAGAAATCATATGATAATTGTCTTTCTCTGCTTGACTTATTTCACTTAGCATTATCTCCTCCAGTGCCGTCCATGTTGCAGCAAATGTTGAGAAATCGTTCCTTTTGATGGCTGAGTAATATTACATTGTATTTATGGACCACATCTTCTTAACCCAGTCATCTGTTGAAGGGAATCTTGGCTCCTTCCACAATTTAGCTATTGTGGACAATGCTGCTATGAACATTGGGGTGCATATGGCCCTTCTCTTCACTACGTCTGTATCTTTGGGGTAAACACCCAGTAGTGCAATGGCTGGGTCATAGGGTAGTTCAATTTTTAACTTTTTAAGGGACCTCCACACTGTTTTCCAGAGTGGCTGTACCAACTTGCATTCCCACCAACAATGTAGGAGGGATCCCCTTTCTCCACATCCTCTCCAACAATTGTTGTTTCTTGCCTTGTAAATTTTTGCCATTCTAACTGGCGTAAGGTGGTATGTTAGTGTGGTTTTCATTTGAATTTCCCTGACGGCTAATGATTTTGGACATTTTTTCATGTGTCTGTTAGCCATTTGTATGTCTTCATTGGAAAAGTGTCTGTTCATATCTTCTGCCCATTTTATGATTTGTTTCTTTGTTTCTCATGTATTGAGTTTGAGAAGTTCTTTGTAGATCTTGGATACCAGTCTTTTACCTGTAGTGTCTTTTGCAAATATATTCTCCCATTCCGTGGGCTGTCTCTTAGTTTTTTTGACTGTTTCCTTGGCTGTGCAGAAGCTCTTTATCCTGATAAAGTCCCATAAGTTCATTTAATCTCTTGTTTCTCTTGCCTTTGGAGATGTGTCATGAAAAAGTTTGCTCTGGCCGATGTCATAGAAGTTGTTGCCTATGTTCTCCTCTAGAATTTTGATGGATTCCTGTCTCACATTGAGGTCTTTCATCCATTTGGAGTTTATTTTTGTGTATGGTGTGAGAGAGTGGTCAAGTTTCATTCTTTTGCATGTAGCTGTCCAATTTTCCCAGCACCATTTATTGAAGAGACTGTCTTTTTTCCACCGGATGTTTTTTCCTGCTTTATCAAAGATTAGTTGCCCAAAGAGCCGAGGGTCCATTTCTGGGTTCTCTATTCTGTTCCATTGGTCGATGTGTCTGTTTTTGTGCCAGTACCATGCTGTCTTTGTGATCACAGCTTTGTAGTACAGCTCGAAATCCGGCATTGTGATGCCCCCAGCTTTGTTTTTCCTTTTCAACAGTTCCTTGGAGATTCGGGGCCTTTTNCTTGTTTCTCTTGCCTTTGGAGATGTGTCATGAAAAAGTTTGCTCTGGCCGATGTCATAGTATTTGTTGCCTATGTTCTCCTCTAGAATTTTGATGGATTCCTGTCTCACATTGAGGTCTTTCATCCATTTGGAGTTTATTTTTGTGTATGGTGTGAGAGAGTGGTCAAGTTTCATTCTTTTGCATGTAGCTGTCCAATTTTCCCAGCACCATTTATTGAAGAGACTGTCTTTTTTCCACCGGAAGTTTTTTCCTGCTTTAACAAAGATTAGTTACCCAAAGAGCCGAGGGTCCATTTCTGGGTTCTCTATTCTGTTCCATTGGTCGATGTGTCTGTTTTTGTGCCAGTACCATGCTGTCTTTGTGATCACAGCTTTGTAGTACAGCTCGAAATCCGGCATTGTGATGCCCCCAGCTTTGTTTTTCCTTTTCAACAGTTCCTTGGAGATTCGGGGCCTTTTCTGGTTCCATACAAATTTAAGGACTATTTGTTCCAGTTCTTTGAAAAATGTCCTCGGTATTTTGATCGGGATAGCATTGAAAGTGTAGATTGCTCTGGGTAGTATGGACATTTTAACTATGTTAATTCTTCCAATCCATGAGCATGGAATATTTTTCCATCTTTTTATGTCTTCCNATTTTTATGTCTTCCTCATTATCTTTCAAGAGTGATCTATAGTTTCTAGAATATAGGTCCTTTACGTTTCTGGTTAAGTTAATTCCAAGG
>NW_023255365.1:199449-199608 GCF_002007445.2 Ailuropoda melanoleuca
TCTTTTTATCCAATCTGCAACCCTGTGGTGTTTTATGGGAGAGTTTAAACCGTGAACGTTGAGACTGCATAATGAGAGATATGATTTTAATGATGCGATGTTGCCAGTAAAGTCTTTGTTTGTATCGGTTGTGACTTTCTGCTCTGTATCACTCTTGGG
>NW_023255365.1:200073-237641 GCF_002007445.2 Ailuropoda melanoleuca
TAGACCTCTGTTTTTCTCCACCCCTTCAGGGATGCTGATGATTCTGACATTGGAATGTTTCATTGAGTCAGTAATCTCCCGTAATCTACATTCGTGGACGTGATTTTTTTAAGACCAGCTTCTATTTTCATTTTTTCTCCTACTAACCCATCCTCCAATTCGCTAATGCGTTCCTCTGCCTCGGTGACCCTGGCTGTCAGAGCCTCTAGTTTTGACTGCATTTGGCTCATAGAGTTTTTAATTTTTGTCAGATTCGCTCTCATTTCTGCCCTTAGGGAATCTATATTCTCAGTAACATTTTCGTTAATACTTTTTTCAAGTCTACTCATCATCTTGACCATTGTTGCTCTGAATTCCATTTATGATAATTGGGTTACATCTATATGTATTAATTCTGTGGCAGAGGCTACAGACTCATTATCTTTTCTTTGCTGGGGGGGACTTCTCCTTCTCATCATTCTGATGAAGAGAGATTGCGGGGTTGTCCAGAACCCAAGTTATTGACTGGTACCCAGGCCGTGTGCCCTTGTTTTATAGAGATCTTAGGGATGTGGGCTTCTTCCTTAAAGATTTTATTTATTTATTTGAGAGAGACAGACATTCAGCAAGAAAGGGAATCCAAGCAGGGGAGTGGGAGAGGAAGAAGCAGGCTCCCGGTGGAGAAGCCCGATGAGGGATTCCTTTCCAGACCATTGTGATCACATCCTAATCCGAAGACAGGTGCTTGGTGACTGTGCCACTCAGGCGCTCCAGGTTGTGGGCTTCTTGGTTTTTCAGCTTGCCTGCTGGGGGAAGGGTCTGCCAGGCCGATACTCAGAAAACCCTGTTTGGGTAGAGTCTCTGTGTCCCCTGCGAGGGGGGATGGGGATGGGCACCCTGTGAGCTGGTATTTCCGGGCTTTTGTTCTCTGGCGGCTTTCTCTGGTGGTTTGCTATGCCTCTTCTGAGAGTCAGAGCAGCAGCGGCTGACATTCAGCCTCTGTCTCAGAACTGAGGGATCGCAGATCATTCTCCACTGATGTTCTGGCCAATTTAACTCTGTTTCTGTTGATGCTGCCCAACCCTGCAGCATCCCAGGCTGTGCGCCCCACACCCGGCATCCCAGCCCTCACTTCCAGGGCTGGCGCATATCTGTCCTTTGTGTTTCCAACCCCGTCAGCCACCAGTCACCAGCCACCCCACGCAGGCTCCCAGAGCTCCCCGTCTCAGTCTTGTGTCTCGCATGTGCTGACCGCGAGTCTGCCTGCTCCCCCGTGCAGGTGGCCCTCCAGCTGCCAGCCACCAGCCGCCCCACGCACGCTCCCAGAGCACCCGGTCTCAGCCTCGATCCAGTGATCACACCGGAGCTCCGGAGCTCCGTGAGATGCTTGGTGGCACACGCTCCCAGCTCACGGACTCAGTCTGCTGTTTTCAGGGTGCGGGTCCGTGGTCCACCCGCTACCCGGTGCAGGTGGCCCGCCAGCCGCCCCGTGCATGCTCCCGGAGCTCCCGTTCTCAGTCTGCTGTCTCAAGCGTGCAGGTCCATGGTCCGTCCGCTCCCCCATGCAGGTGGCTACTGTTTCCCGGCGCCCTGACATGGCGGCTCCCTCCCCCTTCTGTTTATCTTCTGATATCTGTGTGCGGTTTCAGGGCTCCCCGCTTCATACCTCGATACTCAGCACTGGAGATGTTCATTTGTAGAGATCCAGATGTATCTTCCTGTGTCTCAGGCTGATTCCGTGGATGTTCAGGCTGGTCTGGTACCTATCCAGCTCAACTCAGGGGACCGGCTGAAAAAGAGGTCCCCTACTCCTCTGCCATCTTAACCTCCTCCTTAAAGTACATGACTTCTTAAAGTTGTTTCCATTTACTACGATGCCTATGACAAAATAGCTTTCAAATTTGGTTGAGTGCCACTATTTTTATTGATCTATCCAAACTACCCCAAAAGTGCTGAACTGTTTGAGGAACTATTTCCTACACTGTGGCTTCAAGATCACACTAAGCATCATAGCCAATGGAACTTCCTTGAGATTCTAGAAGAGTTCCATGATCCACTACCTCCTTATGCTATGAGGTTAATGGGGCATTGCCCAAATGTAGAACTCTCTAAAGCTAAAGACTAAGCATAGGATTGATTGATTAATTTATTTTCATCTACTTAGTAAGCATTGGTTGAGTGTCTTCTTTGTTCCAGGTCCTGTGCTAAAGCCCTCAAGATACAGGGAAGAGTCAGACCCAGGCCCTGACTAAAAGGGGCTTCTATTCTACTAGGGGGAAGAAACATGGTCTCTTCTAACTTGAAATAAAGTCCCTTTTCCCATTCTGTATTAGTCAAAGTTCCCCAAAGAAAAAGAACCTATGCATATTTGTATGCATGCATATATACACATGAATATAAAGAGATTTATCATAAAGACTTGTTTCACATAATTGTAGAGGCTGTCAAGTACAATCTGCAGAATAGGCCAGTAAGCTATAGACCCAGTGTGCAAAGCAAAGTTCCAGTTATAAGGCCATCAAAGAGGAAGAGGAAGATATGGGCTGGAAGATGGCAGAATAGGCCGACCCTAAGCTCACCTCTTCCCATGGATAAAACTAGGTAACATTCACATTAGTGTGACTAACCTAAAAAATAATCTGAACACTGGTTGAAGAAACTCGACAACTAAATGTAAAGAGGCCATATCGAAGAGGTTAGGAAGGGTGGACATGCAGTGGAGAGTTAAAGGGACCAGTGGGACTGTCCATGAGAGGGAAGCACCTACAGGTGTGGAGATGGGAGAGAAACAGATTATGACATCAGGAAGCTCACACAAGGAAGAAAAATCCCCATAATATTTGGCTTTGATATCCAGAAGGGTAGAATTTCATGAGTTCCTACAACCAGCTGACCTAAGAACCTAGAATTTTAAAAATCAGTGGGATCAGCTCTGAGAGATCCAGGAGGGCAAGAAACAGACCTTCCCTTAAAGAGACATCACAACAAGTAGCCCCTGGAGATACAGCATAGAAGCAGCAGTTTGAAAAATGCCTGGGGTATATAGGAGGGATAGTTGTTTACTAATCTCAGAGCATGTCCTAGAGGGACAGACATCCTTGGGAGACTACTCCAGGAACTAAGAATCTGGCAGGTGCCATTTCTCTATCCCAGGCTCCAGCATAAATGGGGCTACCTACAGGAACCAATTCAGCACTGACACTCACTACCTAACTTGCTAGCAGCATGCCCAGCACCCCTCCACACAAGCTTTGGTGGATCTGCCTTCTATAGCTAGACTTGCCTTAGTCCTGGCACTGCAAATCTCCTCCCCCAGAAGACCAATGTAAACCCTGTTAACACTGTGCATCCCAACCCTGCACACACAGGAGATCCACCACCTTCAATATGCTCTTGGCCAAAGTCCATCCAAACCAGGCCTAAAAGAAATGTTAAAGGGGACACTGAGTGGAAAGGAAAGACCATAAGTAAGAGTAAGTAAAGTAGGAAGCACAAAAGAAGTAAAAGTAAATGTGTCTATAAAAATCAGTCAAGGGACTCACAAAATAAAGAATGCAAAATATGACACCATACACCTAAATCATGAGGAAGAAGAGTAAAGAGTGGATTCAAACTCAAGCAACCATAAACTTCATATGGACTGCTATATGCAGAAGGTGTTATATACAAACCTAATGATAACCACAAATTAAAAGAACAGTAATATATATGCAAAAATTAAGAGAAAGGAATCCATATATATTGCTGAAGAAAAGCAACTAATCATGAGAGACGAGAGCAAAGGAAAAAAAGGAACAGACAAGAACTAAAAAAAGAACCATAAAATAAGTAACAAAATGGCAACAAATTCATACCTATAAATAATTACTTTGAATGTAAATGGACTAAACACTTCAGTCAAAAGACATAGGATGACAAAATAGATTTAAAAAACAAGAGCTATGTATATGCTGCCTACAAATGATTCATTTCAGACTTAGAGACATATGGAGATTGAAAGTGAAGGGATAAAGAAGTATTTATCATGCAAATGTATGTGAAAAGAAAGCCAGGGTAGCAATACTTATATTGGACAAAATAGACTTTATTTTTTAATGGTTTTTTATTATATTATGTTAGTCACCATACAGTACATCCCCGGATTCCGATGTAAAGTTCGATGCTTCATTACTTCCGTATAACACCCAGTGCACCATGCAATACGTGTCCTCCTTACTACCCATTTAAAACAAACACTGTATCAAGAGACAAAGAAGGACAATATATAATCATGACAGAAAAATCCAACAATGGGGCGCCTGGGTGGCACAGCGGTTGGGCGTCTGCCTTCAGCTCAGGGCGTGATCCTGGCGTTGTGGGATCGAGCCCCACATCAGGCTCCTCTGCTGTGAGCCTGCTTCTTCCTTTCCCACTCCCCCTGCTTGTGTTCCCTCTCTCGCTGGCTGTCTCTCTGTAGAATAAATAAATAAAATCTTTAAAAAAAAAGAAAAATCCAACAAGAAGATATAACAATTGTGAATATTTATGTACCCAATATAGGAGCACCCAAACACATACAGTAGTTAATAACAAACATGAAGGAACTAATTGATAGTAATGAAATAATAGTAAGGGAAGTTAACATTCCATTTACATCAAGGGACAGATCATCAAAACAGAAAATCAAAAAGGAAACAGTGCTTCTGTGTGACACACTGAGCAAAACAGATATAACAGATATATTCAGATCATTCCATCCTAAACCAGCAAAATACACATTCTTTTCAAGTGCACAAGGAACGTTCGCCAGATTAGATCACAAATTAGGTCACAAAAAACGTCTCAACAAATTAAAAAGATTGAAGTCATACCGTGATTTTGTTTGACCACATGATGAAACTAGAAATCAAACACACACACACACACACACACACACACACACTGGGAAGACCATAAATACATAATGATTTAATAATATGCTATGAGGCAATGACTACAAACAAGCAAGAAATCAAAGAGGAAATTTATTTTCTTTTTTTATTACGTTATGTTAGTCACAATAGAGTACATCATTAGTTTTTGATGTAGTGTTCCACAATTCATTGTTTGTGTATAACACCCAGTGCTCCATGCAATACGTACCCTCCTTCATACCCATCACTGGGCTAATCCATCCCCCAAAGCCCTCCACTCTAAAACACTCAATCTGTTTCCCAGAATCCACAGTATCTCGTGGTTCATTTAACCTTCTGTTTACCTCCCCCATCCTTCCCTTCCTTCTCCTATCGATTTCCCTGTTATTTCTTATGTCCCATAAATGAATGACACCATATGATTATTGTGTTTCTCTGCTTGACTTACTTCGCTTACAATAATCTCCTCCAGTCCCGTCAATGTTGCTGCAAGTGTTGGGTAATTGTTCTTTCTGATGGCTGAGTAATGTTCCCTTGGATATACAGAACACATCTTCTTTACCCACACGTCTATTGAAGGGCATCTTGGCTCCTTCCACAATTTATCTATTCTGGATAATGCTGCTATGAACATTGGGGTGCATATGGCCCTTCTCTTCACTACATCTGTATCTTTGGGGTAAATACCCAGTGGTGCAATTGCTGGGTCATAGGGTAGCTCTATTTTAAATTCTTGAGGGTGGGGCGTCTGGGTGGCAGAGCAGTTAAGCGTCTGCCTTCGGCTCAGGGCATGATTCCGGAGTTATGGGATCGAGCCCCACATCAGGCTCCTCCGCTGTGAGCCTGCTTCTTCCACTCCCACTCCCCCTGCTTGTGTTCCCTCTCTCGCTGGCTGTCTCTATCTCTGTCAAATAAATAAATAAAATCTTTAAAAAAAATAAATAAATTCTTGAGGGACCTCCACACTGTTTTCAAAAGTGCTGTACCAACTTGCATTCCCACCAACAATGTAAGAGGGTTCCCCTTTCTCCACATCCTCTCCCACATTTGTTGTTTCTTGCCTTGTCAATTTTTACCATTCTAGGGTGGTATCTCAATGTGGTATTGATTTGAATTTCCCTGAAGGCTAATGATTTTGAACATTTTTCATGTGTTTGGAAGCCATTTGTATGTTTTCTTTGGAAAAGTGTTTGTTCTTATCTTCTCCCCATTTTTGATTTGATTATTTGTTTTTTAAGTATTGATCTTGAGAAGTTCTTTATAGATCTTGGATAACAGCCTTTTATCTGTAGTGTCATTTGCACATATCTTTCTCCATTCTGTGGCTTGCTTCTTTGTTTTGATGACTGTTTCCTTCGCTATGCAGAAAATTTTTATCTTGATGAAGTCCCACAAGTTCATTTTTTCTTTTATTTCTCTTTTTTTATAATAATTTTTATTATGTTAGTCACCATATAGTATATCCTTAGTTTTTGAAGTAATGTTCCATGATTCATTATTTACATATAACACCCAGTGCAACATGCAGTATGTGCCCTCCTTAAAACCCATCACCGGCCTATCCCAATCCCCCAACCATCTCCCCTCGGAAGCCCTCAGTTTGTTTCTCAGAGTCCGCAGTTTTTCATGGTTCATTCCCCTTTCTGTTTACTCCCCCTTCATTCTTCACTTCCTTCTCCTACCGATCTTTCTATTTCTTATATTTTATAAATTTGTGAAACCACATGATAATTGTCTTTCTCTGCTTGACTTATTTCGCTTAGCATAATCTCCCCCAGTCCAATCCATGTTGCTGCAAATGTTGTTTAATCATGCTTCCTGATGCCTGAGTAATATTCCATTGAATATATATGGACCACATCTTCTTAATCCAGTCATCTGAGAAGGGCATCTTGGCTCCTTCCACAATTTAGCTATTGTGGACAATGCAGCTATGAACATTGGGGTGCATATGGCCCTTCTCTTCACTACGTCTGTATCTTTGGGGTAAATACCCAGTAGTGCAATGGCTGGATCATAGGGTTGCTCAATTTTTAAATTTAAAGGGATGTCCACACTGTTTTCCAAAGTGGCTGTACCAACTTGCATTCCCACCAACAATGTAAGGGGGTCCCCTTTCTCCACATCCTCTCCAGCATTTGTTGTTTCCTGCCTTGTCTATTTTTCCCATTCTAACTGGTGTAAAGTGCTATCTCAAGGTGGTTTTGATTTGAATTTCCATGATGGCTAATGATGTTGAATATTTTTTCATGTGTCTGTTAGCCATTTGTATGTCTTAATTGGAACAGTGTCTGTTCATCTCTTCCGTCCATTTTTTTATTTGATTTTATGTTTCTCATGTATTGAGTTTCAGAAGTTCTTTGTAGATCTTGGATACTAGTCTTTCATCTCTAGTTTCATTTGCAAATACCTTCTCCCATTCCGTGGGCTGCCTTTTAGTTTTTTTGACTGTTTCCTTGGCTGTGCAAAAGATTTTATGTTGATGAAGTCCCACAAGTTCATTTTTGCTTTTGTTTCTCTTGCATTTGGAGATGTGTCATGAAAAAAGTTGCTGTGGCAGATGTCAAAGAGGTTGCAGCCTATGTTCTCCTCTATGATTTTGATGGATTCCTGTCTCACATTGAGGTCTTTCGTCCATTTGGAGTTTATCTTTGTGTATGGTGTGAGAGAGTGGTTAAGATTCATTCTTTTGCATATATCTGTCCAATTTTAACAGCACCATTTATTGAAAAGACTGTATGTTTTCCACTGTGTGTTTTTTCTCACTTTTTTAAAGATTAGTTGCCCAAAGAGCTGAGGGTCCATTTCTGGGCTCTATTCTGTTCCATTGGACTATGTGTCTGTTTTTGTGCCAGTACCATGCTGTCTTTGTGATCACAGCTTTGTAGTATAGCTTGAAATCAGGCAAGGGGATGTCCCCAGCTTTGTTTTTCCTTTTCAACAATTCCTTGGTGATTCAGGGCCTTTTCTGGTTCCACACAAATTTAAGTGCTGTTTCTTCCAGTTTGAAAAATGTCATTGGTATTTTGATCGGGATGGCATTGAAAGTGTAAATTGCTCTGAAGAGCATAGACATTTTAACTGTTAGTTCTTCTGATCCGTGAGCATGAATGTTTTTCCATGTTTTTGTGTCTTCTTCAATGTCTTTCAAGAGTGATTTGTAATTCTAGAATATAGATCCTTTCCCTCTCTGGTTAAGTTAATGCTGAGATAACGTATGATTTTTGGTGCTATTGTAATTGGAATCGATTCCCTGATATCTTTTTCTTCAGGCTCATTGTTCGTGTATAGAAATGCAACTGATTTCTGAGCATTGATTTTGTATCTGGGCACATTACTGAGTTTCTCTACAAGTTCTAGTAATTTGAGGGTGGAGTCTTTTGGGTTTTCCATATAGAGTATCAAGTCATATGCGTGGAGAGACATTTTGACTTCTTCTTTGCCGATTTGGGTACATTTTATCCCTTTTTGTTGTCTTATTGCTGTTGCAAAAACTTCGACTACTATGTTGAATAATAATGGCGAGAGTGGGCATCCTTGTCGGGTTCCTGATCTTAAGGGAAAGGCTTTCAGTTTTTCCCCATTGAGAATGATATTTGCTGTAGTCTTTTCATAGATGGTTTTTATGAAATTGAGGATTGTACCCTCTATCCCCACACTCTGAAGGGTTTTAATCTGGAAAGGATGCTGTATTTTGTCAAATGCTTTTTCTGCATCAATTGAGAGAATCATATGATTCTTGACTCTTTTCTTGTTGATATGATCTATCACACGGTTTGATTTGGATATGTTGAACCTCCTTTGCAACCTAGGGATGAATTCCACCAGGTCATGATGGATAACCTTTTATGTACTATTGGATCCTATTTGCTAGGATCTTGTTGGGAATTTTGGTGTCCGTATTCATCAAGGATATTATTCTGTAATTCTCCTTTTTGATGGGGTCTTTGCCTGATTTGGGGATTAAGGTAACACTGGCTTCATAGAATGAGTTTGGTAATTTTCCTTCTGTTTTTATTTTTTGAAACAGCTTCAGGAGAATAGGTATTATTTCTTCTTTGAATGTTTTGGAGAATTCCCTGGGGAATCCATCAGGCCCTGGACTCTTGTTTTGGTTGTGGTTTTTGATCACTTCTTCAATCTTTTCATAATTAATCAGTCTGTTTATATAGTCACTTGCTTCCTGTTTCAGTTTTGGTAGTTTATGGGTTTCCCAGGAAGGCATCCATTTCTTACAGGTTGTTTAATTTATTGGCATAAAGCTTTTGATAAAAGTTCTAATGACCCTTCCTATTTCATTGGTGTTGGTCATGATTCTTCACTTTCATTCATAATTTATTAGTTTGGGTCCTTTCTCTATTCTTTTGAATAAGTCTAGCCAGTGGCTTATTGATCTTGTTTTGTCTTTCAATGTCCCAGCTTCTAGTGTTGATCTACTCTACTGTGCACCCGGTTTCTAATTTATTGATCTCTGCTCTTATATTGATAACCTCCCTTCTCACACGTGGATTAGGCCTGTTCTTCTGTTCCAGCTCCAGCTTCTTGGGGTGAGAATGTAAAAACTTCATTTTAGATTTTTCTATTCTTTTGAGTGAAGCTTGGATGGCTATGTATTTTCTTTTTAGAACTGCTCTTGCAGTGTCCCCCTAAGTTTTGGACCAATGTGTTTTCATTTCCGTTGGTCTCCAAAAATTGTTTAACCTCCTTCTTAATTCCCTGGTTTACCCAATCATTCTTGAGCAGGATGGTTCTTAGTTTTCAAGTGTTTGAGTTTCTTCCAAAATTTCTTTGTGTTTGAGTTCCAGTTTCAAGGCATTGTGGTATGAAAATATGCAGTCTTTTGGTATTGGTTGAGACCTGTTTTGTGACGCAGTATATGGCCTATTCTGGAGAAAGTTCCATGTGCATTCGAAAAGAATGATTATTCTGTTGTTCTCGGGTGTAGTGTTCTATATATATCTATGAGGTCCATCTGGTCCAGTATGTCACTCAAATCTCTCGTTTCTTTGGTAATTGTCTGCTTACGTGATCTGCCTATTGCTGAGAGTGGAGTGTTGAGGTCTCCTACTATTAACGTATTATTATCTATATGTCTCTTTATTCTGGTTGAGTTGGCTTGTGTATCTAACTGCTGCTCTGTTGGGGGCATTGATATTTATACTTGTTATATCCACTTGTTAGATACATCCTTTAAGAATAATAACNTAAGAATAATATAGTGCCCTTCTGTATCTCTCTCTATGGCCTCTAGTTTAAAATCCAGTCTATCTGATATGAGAATTGCTACTCCAGCTTTCTTTTGAGGTCCATTTGCATGAAAAATGGTTTTCCATCCCTTCACTTTCAGTCTGGATGTATCTTTATGTTCAAAATGAGTCTCTTGTAGACATCAAATGGATGGGTCATGTCTTTTTATCCAATCTGCAACCCTGTGGCGTTTTATGGGAGAGTTTAAGCCATTTAGATTGATAGAGATTATTGACAGATATGATTTTAATGATGCCATTTCTCTTTAAAGTCTTTGTATCGGTTGTGACTTGCTGCTCTGTATCACTCTTGGGGCCTTTTTACCTTTATAGAGCCCCCCTTAATATCTCCTGTAGGGCTGGTTTCGTGGTTACGAAATTGGTTAATGATTGGCGATTTTGGAACGTCTTTATTTCTCCATCAATTCTGAATGACAGCTTTGCTGGATAAAGGATCCTTGGCTGCATGTTTTTCTCTGAAAGAGCTTTAAAAATGCCCCCCCAAGCCTTTCTCTCATTCCAGGTCTCTGTAGACAGGTCTGACGTAATCCTGATACCTTTGCCTTGGTACGTGAGAAATTTCTTTGCCCTGGCCGCTTTCAATACTGTATCCTTGGATCTAATATTTGCGAATTGCACTATGACATGCCGTGGCGTAGGTTTGTCCTGGTTGAGCTTGGATGGGGTCCTCTCTGCCTCTTGGACACGAATGCTTGTTTCCCTTGCTAGATTAGGGAAGTTTTCAGCTACAATTTGTTCAAATATCTCTTCTAGACCTCTGTTTTTCTCCACCCCTTCAGGGATGCCGATGATTCTGACATTGGATCGTTTCATAGAGTCAGTAATCTCCCGTAATCTACATTCGTGGGCGTGGATTTTTTTAAGACCAGCTTCTATTTTCGTTTTTTCTTCTACTAACCCATCCTCCAATTCGCTAACGCGTTCCTCTGCCTCGGTGACCCTGGCCGTCAGAGCNAGTCCATAGTCTCTCATGTTTCATTCCCCCTTCTGATTACCCCCCTTTTCTTTATCCCTTTCTTCCCCTACCGATCCTCCTAGTTCTTATGTTCCATAGATGAGAGAAATCATATGATAATTGTCTTTCTCTGCTTGACTTATTTCACTTAGCATTATCTCCTCCAGTGCCGTCCATGTTGCAGCAAATGTTGAGAATTCGTTCTTTCTGATAGCTGAGTAATATTCCATTGTATATATGGACCACAGCTTCTTAATCCAGTCATCTGTTGAAGGGCATCTCGGCTCCTTCCATGATTTGGCTATTGTGGACAATGCAGCTATGAACATTGGGGTGCATATGGCCCTTCTCTTCACTACGTCTGTATCTTTGGGGTAAATACCCAGTAGTGCAATGGCTGGATCATAGGGTTGCTCAATTTTTAAATTTAAAGGGATGTCCACACTGTTTTCCAAAGTGGCTGTACCAACTTGCATTCCCACCAACAATGTAAGGGGGTCCCCTTTCTCCACATCCTCTCCAGCATTTGTTGTTTCCTGCCTTGTCTATTTTTCCCATTCTAACTGGTGTAAAGTGCTATCTCAAGGTGGTTTTGATTTGAATTTCCATGATGGCTAATGATGTTGAATATTTTTTCATGTGTCTGTTAGCCATTTGTATGTCTTAATTGGAACAGTGTCTGTTCATCTCTTCCGTCCATTTTTTTATTTGATTTTATGTTTCTCATGTATTGAGTTTCAGAAGTTCTTTGTAGATCTTGGATACTAGTCTTTCATCTCTAGTTTCATTTGCAAATACCTTCTCCCATTCCGTGGGCTGCCTTTTAGTTTTTTTGACTGTTTCCTTGGCTGTGCAAAAGATTTTATGTTGATGAAGTCCCACAAGTTCATTTTTGCTTTTGTTTCTCTTGCATTTGGAGATGTGTCATGAAAAAAGTTGCTGTGGCAGATGTCAAAGAGGTTGCAGCCTATGTTCTCCTCTATGATTTTGATGGATTCCTGTCTCACATTGAGGTCTTTCGTCCATTTGGAGTTTATCTTTGTGTATGGTGTGAGAGAGTGGTTAAGATTCATTCTTTTGCATATATCTGTCCAATTTTAACAGCACCATTTATTGAAAAGACTGTATGTTTTCCACTGTGTGTTTTTTCTCACTTTTTTAAAGATTAGTTGCCCAAAGAGCTGAGGGTCCATTTCTGGGCTCTATTCTGTTCCATTGGACTATGTGTCTGTTTTTGTGCCAGTACCATGCTGTCTTTGTGATCACAGCTTTGTAGTATAGCTTGAAATCAGGCAAGGGGATGTCCCCAGCTTTGTTTTTCCTTTTCAACAATTCCTTGGTGATTCAGGGCCTTTTCTGGTTCCACACAAATTTAAGTGCTGTTTCTTCCAGTTTGAAAAATGTCATTGGTATTTTGATCGGGATGGCATTGAAAGTGTAAATTGCTCTGAAGAGCATAGACATTTTAACTGTTAGTTCTTCTGATCCGTGAGCATGAATGTTTTTCCATGTTTTTGTGTCTTCTTCAATGTCTTTCAAGAGTGATTTGTAATTCTAGAATATAGATCCTTTCCCTCTCTGGTTAAGTTAATGCTGAGATAACGTATGATTTTTGGTGCTATTGTAATTGGAATCGATTCCCTGATATCTTTTTCTTCAGGCTCATTGTTCGTGTATAGAAATGCAACTGATTTCTGAGCATTGATTTTGTATCTGGGCACATTACTGAGTTTCTCTACAAGTTCTAGTAATTTGAGGGTGGAGTCTTTTGGGTTTTCCATATAGAGTATCAAGTCATATGCGTGGAGAGACATTTTGACTTCTTCTTTGCCGATTTGGGTACATTTTATCCCTTTTTGTTGTCTTATTGCTGTTGCAAAAACTTCGACTACTATGTTGAATAATAATGGCGAGAGTGGGCATCCTTGTCGGGTTCCTGATCTTAAGGGAAAGGCTTTCAGTTTTTCCCCATTGAGAATGATATTTGCTGTAGTCTTTTCATAGATGGTTTTTATGAAATTGAGGATTGTACCCTCTATCCCTACACTCTGAAGGGTTTTAATCAGGAAAGGATGCTGTATTTTGTCAAATGCTTTTTCTGCATCAATTGAGAGAATCATATGATTCTTGACTCTTTTCTTGTTGATATGATCTATCACACGGTTTGATTTGGATATGTTGAACCTCCTTTGCAACCTAGGGATGAATTCCACCAGGTCATGATGGATAACCTTTTATGTACTATTGGATCCTATTTGCTAGGATCTTGTTGGGAATTTTGGTGTCCGTATTCATCAAGGATATTATTCTGTAATTCTCCTTTTTGATGGGGTCTTTGCCTGATTTGGGGATTAAGGTAACACTGGCTTCATAGAATGAGTTTGGTAATTTTCCTTCTGTTTTTATTTTTTGAAACAGCTTCAGGAGAATAGGTATTATTTCTTCTTTGAATGTTTTGGAGAATTCCCTGGGGAATCCATCAGGCCCTGGACTCTTGTTTTGGTTGTGGTTTTTGATCACTTCTTCAATCTTTTCATAATTAATCAGTCTGTTTATATAGTCACTTGCTTCCTGTTTCAGTTTTGGTAGTTTATGGGTTTCCCAGGAAGGCATCCATTTCTTACAGGTTGTTTAATTTATTGGCATAAAGCTTTTGATAAAAGTTCTAATGACCCTTCCTATTTCATTGGTGTTGGTCATGATTCTTCACTTTCATTCATAATTTATTAGTTTGGGTCCTTTCTCTATTCTTTTGAATAAGTCTAGCCAGTGGCTTATTGATCTTGTTTTGTCTTTCAATGTCCCAGCTTCTAGTGTTGATCTACTCTACTGTGCACCCGGTTTCTAATTTATTGATCTCTGCTCTTATATTGATAACCTCCCTTCTCACACGTGGATTAGGCCTGTTCTTCTGTTCCAGCTCCAGCTTCTTGGGGTGAGAATGTAAAAACTTCATTTTAGATTTTTCTATTCTTTTGAGTGAAGCTTGGATGGCTATGTATTTTCTTTTTAGAACTGCTCTTGCAGTGTCCCCCTAAGTTTTGGACCAATGTGTTTTCATTTCCGTTGGTCTCCAAAAATTGTTTAACCTCCTTCTTAATTCCCTGGTTTACCCAATCATTCTTGAGCAGGATGGTTCTTAGTTTTCAAGTGTTTGAGTTTCTTCCAAAATTTCTTTGTGTTTGAGTTCCAGTTTCAAGGCATTGTGGTATGAAAATATGCAGTCTTTTGGTATTGGTTGAGACCTGTTTTGTGACGCAGTATATGGCCTATTCTGGAGAAAGTTCCATGTGCATTCGAAAAGAATGATTATTCTGTTGTTCTCGGGTGTAGTGTTCTATATATATCTATGAGGTCCATCTGGTCCAGTATGTCACTCAAATCTCTCGTTTCTTTGGTAATTGTCTGCTTACGTGATCTGCCTATTGCTGAGAGTGGAGTGTTGAGGTCTCCTACTATTAACGTATTATTATCTATATGTCTCTTTATTCTGGTTGAGTTGGCTTGTGTATCTAACTGCTGCTCTGTTGGGGGCATTGATATTTATACTTGTTATATCCACTTGTTAGATACATCCTTTAAGAATAATAACGTGTCCTTCTGTATCTCTAACTACAGTCTTTAGTTTAAAATCTAATCTGTCTGATATGAGAATTGCTACCCCAACTTTCTTTTGAGGACCATTGGCATGAAAAATGGTTTTCCATCCCTTCACTTTCAGTCTGGATGTATCTTTATGTTCAAAATGAGTCTCTTGTAGACATCAAATGGATGGGTCATGTCTTTTTATCCAATATGCAACCCTGTGGCATTTTATGGGAGCATTTAGGCCATTCACATTGCGAGTGATTATTGAGAGATATGATTTTACTGATAGCATGCTGCCTGTGAAGTCTTTGTTTCTATAGATTAAAATTTCTCTTCTGTATCACTATTGGGGTTTTTTTACTTTTATAGAACCCCCCTTAATATTTTTGGTAGGGCTGGCTTGGTGGTCACAGATTCTGTCAGTTTATGCCAGTCTTGGAAGATCCTTGTCTCTCCATCCATTCTGAATGACAGCCTTGCTGGATAAAGGATCCTTGGCTGCATGTTCTTCTCATTGAGTACTCTGAATGTGTCTTGCCAGCTTTTTCTGGCTTGCCAGGTCTCTGTAGACAAGTCTGACATTGTTCTGATGTTCCTCCCTTTGTACGTGAGGATTCTCTTCCCCCTGGCCATTTTCAAGATTTTATCCTTGGGTCTGCGAATTGTACTGTTATATGAAGTGGTGGTGGTCTGCTCTTATTGATCTTGGGAGGGGTCCTCTCTACCTCTTGGACACAAATGCTTCTTTCCTTCGTCTGATTGGGGAAGTTCTCAGCTACAATTTGTTCAAAAGCCATATAGACCTTTCTCTTTCTCCACCCCCTCTGGGATGCCTTTGATTCTGATATTGGAACGTTTCATTGAGTCAGTAATCTCCCATATTCTACATTTTTGAAGTTGGATTTTTTAAGCCAAGTTCGAATTTTTTCCTTCTTTTCTATCATCCCATCTCAAAGAGGAAATTTAACACACACACACAGACACACTCACACTCAGAAATGAAAACACAATGGTCCAAAATCATTCAGGTGTAGAAAAAAGCATTTCTAAGAGGGAAGTTTACCACAATACAGTCCTACTTCAAGAAGCAAAAAAAATCTCAAATAAATAACCTTATCTTACACCTAAAGAGCTAGCAAAAGAATAAAAAAGAAAACCCAAAATCAGTAGAAGAAATTAAATAACAAAGAGCAAAAATAAATGAAATAGAAACTTAAAAAATCAGTAGAGATCACTGAAACCAGGAGCTAGTTCTTTGAAAATCTCAAAAAATGAATAATTCTTTAACCAAACTCCCCAGAGAAAGAAAGAGA
This sequence comes from Ailuropoda melanoleuca, assembly GCF_002007445.2. Lineage (NCBI taxonomy): Eukaryota > Metazoa > Chordata > Mammalia > Carnivora > Ursidae > Ailuropoda > Ailuropoda melanoleuca. The sequence goes on from NW_023255365.1 coordinate 216,068, forward strand.
GAGAGTGAGAGAGAGAGATGGCTGAAATAAACCAAATCAAAAGTGAAAGCAGAGCGATAAAACCACAGAAATACAGAGGATTATAGGTGAATATTATGAAAATATTATGAAAAAATATATGCCAATATTTGCTGACCTCAAAAAAATGTATAAATTCCTGGAAATAACCTCCCACAACTGAAAAAGGAAGAAACAGAACATTTGAACAGACAGATTGCCAGCAATGAAATTGAATGTGTAGTGAAAAAACTTCCAACAAACAAAAGTCCAGGACAGAGAGGGTTTCAGAAATTAATTCTAACCAAATATTTAAAGAAGAGTTAATATCTATTCTTTTCATTATTCCAAGAAAGCAGAAGAGGAAGGAAAACCTCCAAATTCATTCTATGAGGCCAGCATTACCCTGACACCAAAACCAGAAAAAGACAAAACATTAAAAAAGAACTAAAGGCAAAGATCTCTGATGTACATGAATGCAAAGATCATGTACAAAATATTAACAAAATGAATCCAGCCTTATATTAAAAAATAACTTACCATAATCAAGTGGGATTTATTCCTGGGATGCAAGGGTTGTTCAATATTCACATATCAATCCACATGATATACCACATCAAGAGAAAGAATAACAACCATATGATCATTTCAATAGCTGCAACACAAAAATTTTTTTTGACAAAGTATAACATCATTCATGATAAAAACCCTCAACACAGTAGGTTTAGAATTAACATACCTCAACTAATAATGGCTATCTCCCAAAACCCCACAGTGAACATCATACTCAATGGTATAAAAACAGAGTTTTTCGGGGCGCCTGGGTGGCACAGCGGTTGGGCATCTGCCTTCAGCTCAGGGCGTGATCCCAATGTTACGGGATCGAGCCCCACATCAGGCTCCTCCACTATGAGCCTGCTTCTTCCTCTCCCACTCCCCCTGCTTGTGTTCCCTCTCTCGCTGCCTGTCTCTATCTCTGTCATATAAATAAATAAATAAAATCTTTAAAAAAAAACAGAGTTTTTCCCTAAGGTCAGCAGCAAGATAAAGATTTCAACTGTCACCACTTGTATTCAAAATAGTCCTGGAAGTCCTAGCTATACCAATCAGTCAAGAAAAAGAAATAAAAAGCATCCAAATTGGTAAGACAGAGGTTGTGTTTTCACTATTTGTAGATGAAATGATACTATATATAGAAAACCCTAAAGACTCCACCAAAAACCTACTAGAATTGAAAAATGAATTCAGTAAGTTTGTAAGATAAAAAATCAAGCACAGGAATCCATTGAATTTCTATGACTAACAATGAAAGAGCAGGAAAAAAATAAAGAAAACAATCCCATGTATAATTGCACCAAAAATAATAAAATACCTAAAAATAAAGTTAACCAAGGATGTGGTAGACCTCTACTCTGAAGAGTATAAAACTTTTATGAAAGAAATAGAAGATGGCACAAACAAACTGAAAGATATTCCATGATCATGGATCAGAAGAACAAATATTGTCAAAATGTCCATACTACCCAAAACAATCTACAGATATAATCTAATCCCTATCAAAATACCAAGAACATTTTTTAAAGATTTATTTATTTATTTGACAGAAAGAAAGACAGCAAGAGAGGGAATACAAGAAGGGGGAGTGGGAGAGGGAGAAACAGGCTTCCTGCTGAGCAGGGAGCCTGATGCGGGGCTCAATCCCAAGACCCTGGGATCATGACCTGAGTGGAAGGCAGACACTTAATGACTGAGCCACCCAAGTTCCCCCCAAGAACATTTTTCACAGAGCTAGATCCAACAATCCTAAAATTTGTATGGAACCACAAAAGACCCCAGGTAGCCAAAGCAATCTTGAAAAAGAAAACAAAGAAGGAGGTATCACAATTCCAGATTTCAAGTTATACTACAAATCTGTAGTTAACAAAACAGTATGGTACCAGCAGAAAAATGGACACACAGATCAATAGAAAAGGATTGAAATCCCAGAAACAAACCCACTATTATATGGTCAATTAATTTTTGACAAAAGAACAAGAATACCCAATGGGAAAGGACAGTCTCTTCAACAAATTGTGTTGGGAAAGCATCTTGGCAACATGCAAAAGAATGAAACTGGACCCCTTTTTTACACCATACACAAAAATAAATTCAAAAAAGGATTAAAGACCTACATTTGAGACATGAAATCATAAAAATCCTCGAAAAGAACACAGGCAGTAAGTTTTCTGACTTTGGCTGTAAATTTTTTTTTCAAGATATGGCAAGAGAAATAAAAGCAAAATAAACTATTGGGACTATATCAAAATATAAAAAACCTTCTAGGAGGAGAAGTTAAGATGGCAGAGGAGTAGGGACTCCCTAAGCAACTACTGAAAGAAACAATATAGTTAAATTAAAATGACAAGAGCTACATTTATCAACTTGGGTAAACATAAAAAAATCCTGTATAATGTGCATAGACACAGAAATAAGTAACAAATATATACAACAAATATATACAACTCTTCAGAAATAAGTAACAAATATATACAACAAATATATACAACAAATATATAATAACTACTGAATTCAAGGGCAGTTAAGATGGCAGAGGAGTAGGGGGATCCTAAGCTTGCCTCATCCCTCTAATGCAGCTAGATAAATATCAAATCATTCTGAAGACCTGAGAAATTGATCTGAGTACTGAGAGAACAAAGTGCGTAATTAGACGTAGAAAAATGGCCACAACAAGGAAAGTAGGAGTTGCACATAGGTGATTTGAGGGAGAAAAGAACTGCAGATGCTGTGGAGGGGAGGGATCCCTAATTATGGAGAGAGGAGTGAGAGATAAGAGAGTGACTGAAAGCATGCATAAGGGATTGCACAAGTAAAACCCTTCCCCAAAAACGTTGATTGAGAAAAGGAGAGGGGCTGACTACTTCAAGTTTTTCATAAGAAGTGGAATGTAAAGTCTAAAGTCTGATGTTTGAGAAGTCCACGCTATTGCCAGGGTCATTCGTGGTGGGTTTAGCAGTGCTCCTGTAGGGAAGGAGGGCAGAGACCTGGGAGTGGGCAGCTTGGTCAGAGGATCCCCTGGGTCACCTGGGGAGAAACAGTTCCCCTTCTTGGAACATATTTGGGAGTGGTGGCACAGTCTTTCTGGGGACAGAAGAACTGGTGGCATCAACATGCTGTCCTGTTCTCTGGCATAGGAACAGAGACACTGGCTGAGGGCAGCAAACTTGGTGCCAGCTTTTTGCTGTGCAGTTGTTTGACCATTTTCTGGGACAAACTGGTACCAGTCACAGCATGGTAGACCATCCCCAAGAGGATCAATGTGGGTCAGCACAGTAGAGGTCTCTAAAACTTGGAGTTTTGAAACCCAGCCATGGGTCTGAGATAAAATACAAGAGTTCAGTGCCAACTGGCAGGCAGATAGCTTGGACACAGACAAGGTGAAGGCAGGGATAAGAACAGGAGCTAGGGACACAAGAAGGGTGATGGTTTGCTCTTCTGTGAGGGATTCCTGAAGACTGGAGGTACAAAATCCCCATTTTGGAGACAAGAGAGTGGGGTGACACCATTTCTCCCCTGCATATCAGCACTGACTAACTTCAGTGAGCAACACAGCACCACCTAGTGGAGGCTGGAGACACACCAAGCCCAGCCCCCTGTGCCCTGCAGGTACATCTCCACTAGGGCAAGTCCACCTGAAAATTATGGGAGCAAGTCCCTCCCTCAGAAGACCAGCACAAAACCCTGGAATGCACCAAGTGTACTGATCATAGAGTGCTGCAAAGCTTAAGCTCTAGAGTAAATAGGATCTAGCTTCCTATTTTTTTTTTAAATCTACTTTCCTTTAAGAAGCCGACAAAAACACACCTAGTTAAAACTTGACACACCGTGGACAAAGTCCAAACACCCCCTACTGCAGATAAGGAGAAATGCTACAGAAGACCTGAGGGAAGGAGCAGCCAAAACACAATAGCAGAGTGCACGCCCCAAAACACCTCCTGAAGCATGAGACCTAAGACAGTATAAAACCTCTTTTTTTGTTGTTGTTTCTTTTGAACTCTTCCTAATATAACCATTACTCTCAGGAGCAGGAATATAACAGGCTTTCCTAACAATCACATACACACACACACACACACACACACAGTGATCTAGACAAAATGACAAGACAGAGGTATTCAAGCAAAATGAAAGAAGAGGAAGTAATGGCCAGGAATGTAATAAAAACTGATACAAGTAAGATGCCTGGGCCAGAATTTAAAGCAACAATCTAAGTGTATTATCTGGGCTTGAGAAAAGCATAGAAGACACTAGAGAATTCCTTACAGGAGATAAAGGAACTAAAAACTAGTCAGGCCAAAGTAAAAATTGCTATAACTGAGATGCAAAACCGACGGGATACAATGACAAGGAGAATGGACAAAGCTGAGGAAGGAATCAGTGATACAGAAGATTAGGTTATTGAAAATTATGAAGCTGAAAAGAAAAGGTAAAGAAAAGTATTGGATTATAAATGTAGACTTAGAGAACTCAGTGACTCCTTAAAGCATAATAACATTAATATCTTAGCAACCCTGAAAGAAGAAGAGAGAGAAAAATGGGCAAAATGTTTATTTGAACAAATTATAGCTTAAAAACTTCCCTAACTGGGGAAAGAAACAGACAATGAAATCCAAGAAGCACAGAGAACTCCCATTAGACTCAACAAAAGCTGACCAACACCAGGACATACCATAGTCAAAATCACAAAATACACAGACAAGGAAAGAATCCCCAAAACAGCAAGGGGTAAAAATCCTTACCCTACAAAGGAAGACAGATTGGGCTGGCAGCAGATTTATCCACAGAAACTTGGCAGGTCAAAAGATAGTGGCATGATATATTCAATGTACTGAATGGGAAAAATATGCAGCCAAGAATACATTATCCACCAAGGCTGTCATCCAGAATATAAAGAGAAATAAAGTTTCACAGACAAATAAAAGCTGAAGGAGTTCTTGACAAATAAACCAGCCTGCAAGAAATATCAAAGGGGACTCTTTGGATGGGGGGGGGACCCAAAGCAACAAATACTTGAAAGGAACACAGAACATCACCAGAAACATCACCTTTACAGATAACACAGTGGCACTAAATTCATACTAGCAATGATCACTGTGAATGTAAATGGACTAAATATTTCAATCAAAAGATATAAGGTATCAGAATAAAAAAATCAAGGCCCATCCATATGCTGCCTACAAGACACTCATTTTAGACCTAAAGTCACCTGCAGATTGAAAGTGAGGGGATGGAGAAATATTATTCATACACATGGATATCAAAAGAAAGCTGGAATAGCAATACTTATTTCACATAAACTAGACTTTAAACCACAGTTTGTAACAAGTGATAAGAAAGGGCATTATATCATAATTAAGGGGACTATCTATCCAGAAGATCTAACAATTATAATTAGTTCTGCCACCAATGTGGAAGCACCTAAATATATAAATAAATTAATAACAAACAGGAAGAAACTCATTAATAATAATACAATAATGGTAGGGGACTACTTTAAAACCAGACTTACAACAATGGACATATCATCTAAGCAGAAAATCAACAAGGAAACAAGGGCTTTGAAAACCCTTGGACCAAATGAACTTAACAGATACATTCAGAATATTTCATCGTAAAGCAGCAGAATACATATTCTTTTTTGAAAGCACATGGAACATTCTCCACAGTAGATCACATACTGGGTTGCAAATCAGCCCTGAACTAGCACAAAAAGTATCATACCATGCGTATTTTCAGACCACAGTGCTATGAAACTTGAAGTCAACCACAGGACAAAATTTGGAACAACCACAAATATGTGGCAGTTAAAGAACATCCTACTAAAGAATGATGGGTTAACCTGGAAATAAAAGAAGAAATAAAGAAATACATGGAAGCCAGATGAAAATGAAAACATGACAGTCTAAAACCTTTAGGGATGCAGCAAAGGCAGTCCTAAGAGGGAAGTATATTGCAATACATGCCTACCTCAAGCAAGAAAAGTCTCAAATATACAACCTACCTCTACACCTCCAGGAGCTAGTAAAAGAATGGCAAATAAAGCCTAAAGCAAGCAGTAGAAGGAAATAATAGAGATTAAAGCAGGAAAAAATTTAGGAAAAAAAAAGCAGTAGAACAGATTAACGAAATTAAGAACTTGTTATTTTAAAGAATTAATAAAATTGATAAACCCCTGCCCAGACTTATCAAAAAGAAAAGAAAGGACCCAAATAAATAAAACCCTAATGAAAGGTAGAGATCACAACCAACAACACTGAAATACAAACTATCATAAGAGAATATTATGAAAAATTATATGCCAAAAAATGGGATAATCTGGAAGAAATGGATAAATTCCTAGAAATATACAAACTACCAAAACTGAAACTGGAAGAAATAGAAAACCTGAACAGACCCATAACCAGCACAGAAATAGAAGCAGTAATCAAATATCTCCCAACAAACGAGAGTCCAGGGCCAGATGGCATCCCAGGGAAATTCTACTAGATATATAAAGAAGAGATAATACCTATTCCTCTAAACTGTTCCAAAAAGTAGAAATGGAAAGGACTGGAGGAGATTATGCTAAGTGAAATAAGTCAAGCAGAGAAAGGCAATTATCATATGATTTCACTCATTTGTGGAACATAAGGAATAGCAGGGAGATCCGTTTAAGAAGGAAGGGAAGAATGAAGGGGGGTAAATGGAAGGGGGAATGAACCATGAGAGACTATGGACTCTGGGAAACAAACTGAAGGTTTCAGAGGGGAGGATGTGAGGAATGGGCTAGGCCAGTGATGGATATTAAGGAGGGCATGTATTGCATGGAGCACTGGGTGTTATATGCAAGCAATGAATCATGCAACACTACATCAAAAACTAATGATGTACTGTATGGTGACTAACATAACATAATAAAAAAATTTAAAAAAAAGAAAACTTCCATCTTCATTCTATGAGGCCAGCATTACCTGGATTCCAAAATCAGACAAAGACCCCACTAAAAGAAGAATGACAGGCCAATATGCCTGATGAACATGGATGCAAAAATTCTCAACACAATACTAGCAAATGAAATCCAACACTACATTAATATATTTATTCACCATGATCAAGTGGGATTTATTTCTGGGCTGGAGAAATGCTTCAATATTTGCATATCAATCAAAATGATACACTCCAGTAATAAAAGAAAGGATAAGAACCATATGATCCTCTCAATAGATGCAGAAAAATCATTTGACAAAATACAGCATACATTTTTGATAAAAACCTTCAACAAAGTAAGGATGGAGGGAACATACCTCAAAATCATAAAGGCCATATACAAAAGACCCACAGCTAATATTATCCTCAGTGGGGAAAAACTGAGAGTTTTTCCTCTATTAAGGTCAGTAAAAAAACCAGGGATTTCCACTGTCATCCTCATTATTACATTAGCGTCCAAAACCTATAAAGAACCAATCAAACTCAACACCCAAAGAACAAAATAATCCAGTCAAGGAATGGGCAGAAGACATGAACAGACATTTCTCCAAAGAAGACATACAGATGGCTAATAGACACACGAAAAGATGCTGAACATCACTAATCATCAGGGAACTACAATTCAAAACCACAATGAGATAGCACTCCACACCTGTCAGAATGGCTGAAATGAACAACACAGGAAACAACAGATGTTGGCTAGGATGTAGAGAAAGGGGAACGTTCATGCATGGTTGATGGGAATGAAAACTGGTGCAGCCAATCTGGAAAACAGTATGGAGGTTCCTCAAAAAATTAAAAATAGAGTTACCCTACAACCCAGCAGTTGTATTACTAGGTATTTACCCAAAGGACACCAAAATACATATCGAAGGGGTACATGCAACCTGACATTTATTGTAGCATTATCAACAATAATCAAATTATGGAAATAGCCTAAATGCCCATTAACTGATGAATGAATAAAGAAGATGTGGCATATATATGTAATGGAATATTACTCAGCCATTAAAAAGAATAAAATCTTGCCATTAGCAACAAGTCCATGCTTAAACTGGGAAATCTGAGAAGATGGAACTCTTTCTCTTACCAGGACCAAGTGTCCTGCACTCTATCTTCTCTCCATCTATCAAAGGGTACTTTGGGGGAAAATCTCAGCATTAATCATCTTTTCCTCAATATGGTATGTAAAATAATGGCCACCCAAAGATGTCCTCGTTCCAATCTCTAGACCGGTGAATATATTAACTTATATGGCAAAAAAAAAAAAAGACTTTGTAGATGTGGTTAATTGATGGATCTTGAAATCAGGGGCTAATCCTGTATTTTCTGAGTGGGCCCAAAATAATCACAAGGGTCTTTATAAAGAGTAGTAGGAAAGGCAGAAAGAGATTTGATGATGGAGGCAGGAAGGTAAGAGAGAGAGATAGTGATATGCTACTTTGCTGACTTAGAAGATGTGAGGAAGAGGCTTTGAGATAAGGAATTCATATGGCTTTCAGAAGCCTGAAAAAGCAAGGGAAGAGATTTTGTTCTAGAGCCTCCAGAAAGAATGCAGCCTTGTGTTCCAGAAGGAAAAACTCCTTGATTTTAGTAAGACCTATTTTGGACTTCTTACATCTAGAATTGTAAGGTAATAAATTTGTGTTGTTTTAAACCACTAAATTTGTGGGAATCTGTTATAGCAGCAGTAGGAAATGAATATACCCATTTCAGCATTTCTCTTTGAGCCAAAACCTTCCTCAGAGTGTGAAGAAAGTTACAAGGCCTTGAAATTCAGGTTCCAGCCAGCAGTCAGGAAGAGAGGCTATTTCAGAACTCTGAGACAGGCATGCCATTATTATAAATGTGAGAATTCTCAGCTATCATGCATGACTGTTATTAACTGGTGTGCCAGAAGTGTTATATTTACTAGTTTTGTCACAGTCTCTGGTTGAGGCCATCTCAGAGTCCTTATTGAGGTTGGTCCTATAGTAGCTTGTATGGCCAGAGTTTCACACCTGAAGACTGTGGACACTGAGGGGAGGGACATCAAGAGAAATCCCACTTAATATCTTGCATTGCAACTCCTAACCCACAACCCAGTCTGAAATGACTCATTCATAGTTGTTGGGTTTCCCTAGCCCTGCCTCCCACACCCAGAAATCCCTAATCCTCCTGAGTATTACTCATGGCTTTTCATCCACTGGTACTTAACCCATGATATCACTTATATTTTCTTTCTTTTTCTTTTTCTCTTTCAGTAAAAAATTTATTTGAGATAATTGTAGATTCACATGCAGTTGTATGAAATTATATAGATTCTGTGAACTTTACTTATTTTTCCCAATGATATAATTTTTAAAACTATACAGCAATATCACAACTAGGATATTGACATTGATACAATCCACCAAGCTTATTTAGATTTTGCAGTTGTACTAATACTCATTTGTGTGTATGCATACTCGTTTCAATACACTTTTATCACACTCGCAGGTTCATATATCCTCCACCACAGTCAAGGTATTGAACAGTTGTATCACTGAAAGGATCCTTTCTGTTGCCTATTTATAATCACGCCCACCTCCCTCCTGTCATTAGTTTAGAATCACATCCACCTCCCTCCTGCCATTACCTGCAAACCTTGGCAACCATTAATATGTTTTCCATTTCTAAAATTTTGCCATTTCAAGAATGTTATACAAAGGGAATCATACAGTTTGTGATATTTTGGGATTGGTTTTTCTCACTAAGCATAATTCCCTTGAGACCCATCTAAGTTGTTGCATGTGCCAGTCCATTCTCTTTTTATTGCTGAGTAATATTCCATGGTATAGATGTACCCCAGTGAACCAGTCTCCTGTTTAAGGATATTAGGGATATTTCCATTTTGGGGCTATTACTAATAAAGCTGCTATACGCATTCATATATAGGTTTTTGTGTGAACATGTTTTAATTTTTCTGGGGTAAATGTCCAAGAATTCATTGTTGAGTAGTATGATAACTGCATGTTTAATTTTGTAAGAAATTGCCAAACTGTTTCCTAGAGTAGCTATACTATTTATTTTCCCATCAGCAATGTAGGAGTGTCCAGTTTCAGTGTATGAGTGAACAGTTTCTAAGCATCCTTGCCAGGATTTGATGTTATCACTTTTTTACTTTAGCCATTCTGGTAGGCACATAGTGATATGTCATTGTGATTTTAATTTTAGTTTGCCTAATGCCTAATTACGTTGAATATCTTTACATGCATTTATTGGCCACCTCCATATTCTCTTTGGTGAAATGTCTGTTCATGTCTTTTGCTCATTTTTGTATTGGATTGGTTGTGATTTACTGTTGAGTTTGGACATTCTTTACATTTTGTGTATACTAGTCCTTGTCAGATATGAAGTTTGCAAATATTTTTTCCCAGGTGTAGCTTGTCTTTTCATCCATTTCACACAGGCTTTCATAGACCAAAATTTTAATTTTAATGAGGTCTAATTTGTTGATTTTTCCTTTTATGATTCATGCTTTTAGTGTCAAATCAAAGAACTTTTTGCCAACCTCTAGATCCCCAAGATTTTGAGTGTTTTTTTTTTCCTAAAACACTTATAGTTTTACAATTTGCATTTAAGTCTATGATCCATTTTGAGTTAATTTCTTCATAGGATGTGAGGTTTAGGAGGATTTGTTGTTGTTTTTGTTGTTGTTTGATTTTTGGTATTTTGGGTTTTTTTGTGTTTTTTTAAAGACTTCATTTATTTGAGAGAGAGAGAGAGCATGAATGGGGGAAGGGCAGAGAGAGGGAGAAGCAGACTCCCCACTGAGCAGGGCACCTGATGCAGGGCTTGATTCCAGGACCCTGGGATAATTACCTGAACCTAAGCAGATACTTAACTGACCGAATCACCCAAGTGCCCCTTTTTGTTTGTTTGTTTGTTGTTTTTGTTTTGTCTATGGATATCCGGTTATTCTAGCACCATTTATTCAAAGGCTATCTTTCTTCCATTGGATTGCTTTTGCATCTTTCTTAAAAATAACAGTTGTGTATATTGGTATAGGTCTATTTTTGGGTTCTCTATCCTGTTTCATTGATTTATGTGATTGGTGTCTCCACCATTACTACACTACCTTGATTATTGTTGCTTTATAGTAATATTGGGTAGAGTGATTTCTCCCTCTTTCTTCTTGCTTTTTTTATTCCAAGATTGTTTTAGCTATTCTAGGTCCTGTGCCTTTCCATACATGTTTTAAAATAAACTTGTCTATGTCTACAAAAATCCTTGCTGGGATTTTTGCTTTGAATTACATTAAACCCATAGAACAGATTGGGACAATTGACATCTGTACTGTGATAAATTTTAAATAATGAACATGGTATACTCTCTATTAATTTTGGTCTTTGATTTTTTTATCAGCATTTTGTAATTTTCACTGAATTCTATCCTTTGTTGTTTCCACTCTACTATTGATCCCATCTGGCAAATTTTTTATTTCAATTAATGTATTTTTTTAGTTCTGTAATTTTCATTTGGTTCTTTTCTACAATTTCCATTTCCTTTTTTTGAGATTTTATATTTTTTCATTTGTTTTAAGAGATGTTATAATTGCTTGTTGAAGCATTTTTATGACCATTGTTTTAAGTCCTTGTCAGATAATTCCAACAACTTCTTCATCTTTGTGTTTGCATCTATCGATTGTCATTTCTCATTTAGGCTGTGATTTTCCTGGTTCTTGGTATGATGGGTGGTTTTCAGTGTATCCTGGACATAGTGCCTATTACAGTTGGCAATTTTGGGTCTTATTTAAATATTTTCTTTTAGCAAGGAATCACTATATTTGGGTTTAGCACACAGGTCCTGGCCTAGTTTTGTGAGCTGTGGTCCTAATGACAGTTTAATTTTCAGAGCCTTTCTTATGCTATAATGGTCTGTGGTTTATCTACTGTTTTGGGAACAAAGAGGTTTCCTGGGCTGGGCTGCTTGTTCTGGTGGACACCTGTATTTGTTGGTGCCTCTTGGCAGCCCAGTATATCTGGTGAGGTTTGGATTCTGAGGCAAAGAACCTTCTCCAACTCAGTGCTTATAGCTCGATCTCCCTACTGATGACCCCCAGCCACCGTGGTTTATCTGGGAGGGTATGGGTACTCTCAGGATTGTGGGAATACAGAGGCTTCGTGAATAGGCCATTTGCTATTAGCTGAGTCTCTCTTGGTGCTGTGGTTCTGCCTCCCTGTTTGTCCTTGTAATCTTGGGGTGGTAGGTAGCATCAGGCTCAATGAAGCAGAAAAAATGCTTCACCTGATGCTTATTGCCAGTGGGACTCCCAATCTACATCTTGCTGGTTCTTTTGGGTTCACCTGGTGTGTTTGTTTGTTTGTTTGTTTGTTTGTTTAAGAGAGAGTGCATGTGAGTGCAGAGGGTGGGGAAGATAGACAGGGAGAGAGAATCCCAAGCAGACTCCATGTTGAGCATGGAGCCCAATGCAGGGCTCAATCCCACAACCCTGAGATCATGACCTTAGCCAAAATCAAGAGCCATATACTCAACCAACTGAGCCACCCAGGTGTCCCTCAACTGGTGTTTTTGATGGGAAATTTGTTTCAATCCAGGGAAAGATGAACCTACCTGGATTGCCTTCTGTTTCTAGATTGGAAGTTATGAGATGCTGGGTTTAGGCTACTTTCTTATGTTGGATGGGGGCATAAGATGTCCTGCCACTTTGTTTTCTCAAGGTCCTGGAGTCCCTAACCAGATTACCTTCTTTTCACCACCTTTCAAAGTTCTCCAGTTGTCTCTTACATTATTTCCAGGGTTTATAGTTATTCTTAGTAGGGAGAATCATGGAGAAGTATGACTACATAATCCTGTCCAGGCTGGAAGTCTATCTCACATGTATTTTATTTTATTTTTTAAATTTTATGTATTTATTTGAAAGAGAGAGAGAACTCTAATGGGGGAGGCAGAGGAAGAGAGAGAGAGAGAGAGAGACTCTCAAGCAGACTCTGCATTGAGCACAGAGCCCAATGTGGGGTTCGATCCCATGACCCTGAGTTCATGACCTGAGCTGAAACCAAGAGTTGGACACTTAACCAACTGAGCCACCCAGACACCTGTCTCATGTAAATTTTCCAATCTGTAAATAGTCCACATTTCTGCCACTGAGCCTCTCCCCCAGTGAATTCTCTTTTCCTCTCTGATCATTGCTGAAGTGTCTTCCCTTCTTGAGGTGTCTTCTCATTGAAACCTAATTGTTCGCAGAGCTCCCACTTGCCCAGTGAGTCCCCTTTTTGAATCCCCTTTTCCTCATTGAGCTCCCTTATCTACTGTTAACAGTGTCCCTTCCCTGAGGCCTTGAACCTTCTCTTAGCTCCCATTTGCACACTGGTCCATCATCCCATCACTTATCTAATCCCCTTTATTCCCCACATATGCTCACTAAAATCTTTCCTTCCCTTTTCTTATAACCCATCCACTCCTATGCCTTTCAGGCTTAGTCTTATCTCTCAACAGCATCTTGCGATTGAGCCCCCACAGTGCTTCTGGTATCTTATGAAGCCCTAGTCACCTCTTATATCAACATGCTTTTTTCTCAGCTTCTATCCATTCCTTTAATCCCCCACCCCTCATGTATTTTTAACTGCTTTTTAAGCCACTACTCTCTCTGCCCCACATTTGTATTTTCTTTTCTTCCCCCATTGCTGGATTTCTCCCCCTTGAGTGGGCAAAACCCTCTATTTCCTCTGGCCCAGTTACCTTCTTCTTGCCCCCTTCTATAATCCGCAACTCTTTCCCATCTTCATTTACCCTTTGCCCGCCTGCCTTTTTTCTGTCTTTTAGCTATGGCCCCCTTCTCCTTCAAGCTTCCATATTCTTTCTAAATTCTCATATATTTTCTACGCCCCCATCTTCTTTCTCAGAACCTCTTTCTACCACTAAACATCTCCGCAACACTTTGCTTCTGGAGAGTGGCTTTTCTCTCTTTCCTTTCACTGGCCTGCATCATGGAACTTATGTCCCATTCCTGCCACTTAGCTGGATCTGCTGTTAGTCCATCCCTGCCATTTCACTCTGTCTAGACACTTAGTTGCTGTATCTGCTAGCAGGGAGTCATATTTAGACATCTATTTTCTTGGCAATGAGAAAATAAGATATTCACAGAAAATAAGATATTCACAGTTTCTGAAACACAAATTGCGTCTGTATTTTTACAGCCAGTCAAGCATTTCCCCTCCCCCATGCTTCTCTTTAGTTGTTCCAAGGTTATCACGTACTTATGTAGAGACAGCAAGGTATTCAAAAAGTGCTAGTTCCATCTCCTCCTTTGACAAGTTTCTTGCAGCCTGAGGTTTTTGTTTGGACCTTTGGGAGTGAATGGGATGGTCCTTCTCATTAATTGGCTTTTGGATGTCAGATGGAAGCAGAGGTCAGCTTCAATTCTGTTTTCCTTGGCTTCTCCTTTTCTTTCACAGGTCTATGTGTAGTGTGTTGGATAGACCAAAGTCCTGGGCCAAGCCTGGCTACTTTCAGGTGGCACAGTGATTGCCAAAGCTATCAGCACCCTTGGGAAAGATTCTTACCTTTTGTTTTTCTTTGTCTGAACTCCCCAGTTAGGAGGTGATCCCCACCCCCATAACACTGAGCATGGATGGAAAGGTACACATAACATGCTTCAGAAGATCAAGGGCCAGGGCCTTACTGCTCTACTTTTAGAGGTTGCCATTTTTTGTTATAGAGAATGTATCCTTTCTGTTGTTTAATTAGCATATTCCACCTTGGTTTTTGAGACTTTAGAATTAGCCGAAGGTAGAGGAACATTCAGAAAGGGAGGAAAAAAGAACTCTGGAGTGTCAGAGATAATAAGACCTAGAAAGACCACCTGATCCAACAGCTTTGTTGCACAGATGGGGAAGCTTAGGCCCAGAGAGGGGAGGAGACTTGCTAGGTCAATGATAGAGCTAAGGCCAAAAGCCAAATTAGTGGGGAAGGAGAGAGTCGTCTTTGTCCCTCTTAGAACCACTTTGGTCCTCAGACTTACATTTTCTGATAGGGCTTTTGTTGATGCCATCAGAAACATAACAGTTATATTGGAGGTCTCTCAGGAATTGGGGACCCTGTACTTCTCTTTTTGAATAAATGGGCTTCTGATCTCACAGCAACAGATTAATACTCTGGTTCCTTTGTCAATCTGTGGACAGGTTCTAAAGCCCAAGGACAGCTTGACATAATGCTTCTGCTTTGGAGTTGCTGGAAGAAAGTGATACAGACAAGTAGTTGGGCCCATGCAGACAAGGGCTTCCACTGGCACCCACAGGTACACTGCCCTAATAATAAGGGCTACTATTTAAGTGCCTCTTGTACAGTGTGATCTACATGCATGATTACATTTCGTTCTTACAACAACTCTGTAAGGAAGGCCCAATCATTTACCTCTATTTTATCAATGAGAAAACTGATGCTCAGAAAAACAAAGTGACTTACATAAGGTCACCTAGCTAGTAAGTGGAAACAATGAGATTTAAACCCATTTCTGTCTACTTGGCTCCAAAGGCCATGATTTTATGATCTGTTAACTTATAGACATTTTACCTCAACCTCATGACTAGGCCGACAAAGAGTGGGCCTTCAGGATGATGATAAAATGATGATGATAAAAATTTAACATATGCTCTTGCCTTTCCCAACATGGCATTGTACTATGCACCAGGAGTACAGAGATGACTCAAGCACAGCACAGCATATTCTCTCAAGGTGCTCATAGTCTAATGAGGGGTAGGGATGGTGGACAGCCACATGAAGAAATAACAAGAGTTAGAAAGCGGTAAAAGGAACCTGTTAATTCATTTGTGTAAACTGGCATGGGCAATGACATTCGAATGGGATTTTGAAGAATAGGTAGAAGTTTCCCAATAATAGAAAAGGGGTTGATAGGACAGAACTAGTGACAAGCATTCTGGGCAGAGGAACCAACCTAAGTAAAGATACAGAGGAATAGAAATCCTTGGTTTGTTCAGGGAGCGGTAAGTAGAGCCCATGGAAGTGTTAAGAAGTGGTGAGAACAGCATGAGAGACTATGGACTATGAGAAACAAACTGAGGGCCTCAGAGGGGAGGGGGTGGGGGAATGGGTTAGGCTGGTGATGGGTAGTAAGGAGGGCATGTACTGCATGGTGCACTGGGTGTTATACGCAACTAATGAATCATCGAACTTTACATCGGAAACCAGGGATGTACTGTATGGTGACTAACATAATATAATAAAAAAAAATTTTAAAAAAAGAAGTGGTGAGAACAATCATGCTAGCAGGTGGTCACAATTACTTGGTAACCTGTTATTCTCCAAAAACCATTAGGGTAACCCTGAGCCCTGGACCATCCTGCAGTGTACATGGGTGACCTAGGACAGGCACATGAATTAATGAACTCTTGATTGACTTATTGAAGCCTTGTCATTAGGAGAAGTAACATGCCTGTGGCAACTCAGTGGACCTCGTCTTAGCCCCAGTTCAATCCTTTCCCCCACATGATCTCAGATCCCATTTACTCTGCACAGTCACTCCTTAGTTTTGCCTTATTTATTATAATTGCAAGGAAGCAAAAGCCAAATATTTCTTTTCTCCTTCGTCATGCCTGCATCTATGAACAGTTTGATGACCCACATGTAAGACAACATAGGGTAATGTTTTAGTGTGTAGGCTCTGAAGCCAGACTGCTTAGAATTGTTTACACCATGACATAATACTTCTCAGTTGTCAATAGCTTGATCTTTGATCAGCTATTCAACCTGGTTGTGCCACAGTTTTTTTCCACTATAAAAAGGGGATGATAATACTATTCCTCTCCTAAGACTATTTGAGTATTAAATAGCATAATGTTAGGTGCTTGGAAAAATGCCTGGTACATGTTAACATTTAGTAACATTTAACTATTTTTATTATGCTTACTGTCAATGTTATTTAAGATGTATGGCTAGTTCTACAAAGACAATAATTATTTCTACCAATAAATATGTAAATATTACTGAAAATTTTATATTACTAACCACTTTTAAATATTCTTCTGGATAGACAATTCTACTCATGGACTTACTTTGTTTTATTTAGTCATTATCTTTTTTTACTTGTCACTAATTGACCTAATTATCCTTGAATTCCAGACATCTCTGCCAAGATTCTCACCTTATGCAAGTGGCTTTAACCTCTCTGCTTCAGTTTCCTTTTCTGAAAAACACAGTTGTTAGTAATAATAACCTCCTTATAGGTTGAATATGGAAACTAAATAAATTAATTCAAAGCAGGATCTTAGAACATAGTAAGTATGGGATCTCAGGATATTTATTAGTATTACTCTCTTTTTAAATGTTTTTTAATTATATTATGTTAGTCACCATACAGTACATCCCTGGTTTCTGATGTAAAGTTCAATGATTCATTAGTTGCGTATAACACCCAGTGCACCATGCAACACGTGCCCTCCTTACTACCCATCACCAGCCTATTCCATTCCCCCATCCCCTTCCGCTCTGAAGCCCTCAGTTTGTTTCACAGAGTCCATAGTCTCTCATGCCTCATTCCCCCTTCTGATTACCCCCCCTTTCTTTATCCCTTTCTTCCCCTACCGATCTTCCTAGTTCTTATGCTCCATAGATGAGAGAAATCATTTGATAATTGCCTTTCTCTGCTTGACTTATTTCACTTAGCATTATTTCCTCCAGTGCTGTCCATGTTGCAGCAAATGTTGAGAAATTGTTCCTTCTTATAGCTGAGTAATATTCCATTGTATATATGGACCACAACTTCTTAATCCAGTCATCTGTTGAAGGGCATCTCAGTTCCGTCCAGGATTTAGCTATTGGGGAAAATGCTGCTATGAACATTGGGGTGCATATGGCCCTTCTCTTCACTACGTCTGTATCTTTGGGGTAAATAGCCAGTAGTGCAATGGCTGGGTCAAAATAGCTCAATTTTTAACTTTTTAAGGGACCTCCACAGTGTTTTCCGGAGCGGTTGTACCAACTTGCATTCCTACAAAGTAGGAGGGATCCCCTTTCTCCACATCCTCTCCAGCAATTGTTGTTTCTTCCCTTGTCAATTTTTGCCATTCTAACTGGCATAAGGTGGGATCTTAGTGTGGTTTNTAACTGGCGTAAGGTGGTATCTCAGTGTGGTTTTGATTTGAATTTCCCTGATGGCTAATGATTTTGAACATTTTTTCATGTGTCTGTTAGCCATTTGTATGTCTTCATTGGAAAAGTGTCTGTTCATATCTTCTGCCCATTCTATGATTTATTTATTTGTTTCTCACGTATTGAGTTGAGNTCTTTGTAGATCTTGGATACCAGTCCTTTATCTGTGGTGTCCTTTGCAAATATATTCTCCCATTCCGTGGGCTGTCTCTTAGTTTTTTTGACTGTTTCCTTGGCTGTGCAGAAGCTCTTTATCCTGATAAAGTCCCATAAATTCATTTTATCTTTTCTTTCTCTTGCCTTTGGAGATATATCATGAAAAAGGTTGCTGTGGCCGATGTCGTAGAGGGTGCTGCCTATGTTCTCCTCTATGATTTTGATGGATTCCTGTCTCACATCGAGGTCTTTCATCCATTTAGAGTTGATCATTGTGTATGGTGTGAGAGAGTGGTCAATTTCATTCTTTTGCAAGTAGTTGTCCAATTTTCCCAGCACCATTTATTGAAGAGACTGTCTTTTTTCCACTGGATATTTTTTCCTGCTTTATCAAAGATAAGTTGCCCAAAGAGCAGAGGGTCCATTTCTGGGTTCTCTTATCTGTTCCGTTGGTCTATGTGTCTGTTTTTGTGCCAGTACCATGCTGTCTTTGTAATCACTGCTTTGTAGTAGAGCTCGAAATCGGCATTGTGATGCCCCAGATTTGTTTTTCCTTTTCAACAGTTCCTTGGCTATTTGGGGCCTTTTCTGATTCCATACAAATTTAAGGCTATTTGTTCCAGTTCTTTGAAAATTGTCATCGGTATTTTGACCGGGATAGCATTGAAAGTGTAGATTGCTCTGGGTAGCATAGACATTTTAACTATGTAAATTCTTCCAATCCATGAGCATGGAATATTTTTCCATGTTATTGTGTGTTCTTCAATGTCTTTCAAGAGAGATTTATAGTTTCTAGAAAATAGATTTTTACATCTCTGGTTAAGTTAATTCCAAGGTAATGTATGGTTTTTTGGTGCTATTGTAAATGGGATGGATTCCCTAATTTCTCTTTCTTCAGTCTAATAATTCGTGTATTAAAATGCAACTGATTTCTCAGCATTGATTTTGTATCCCGCCACATTTCAGAATTGCTCTATAACTTCTAATAGTTTGGGAGTGGATTCTTTTGGGTTTTCCATACAGATTATCATGTAATCTGTAAAGAGAGAGAGTTTGACTTCTTCTTTGCCAATTTGGATATCTTTTATCCCTTTTTGTTGTCTGATTGCTGTTGCAAGGACTTCTAGTACCATGTTGAATAATAGTGGCAATGGTGGGCATGCTTGTCGAGTTCCTGATCTTAAGGGAAAGGATTCCAGCTTTTCCCCATTAAGAATGATTTTTGCTGTAGGCTTTTCATAGATGGTTTTTATGAGATTGAGGAAAGTATCCTCTATCCCTACACTCTGAAGGGTTTTAATAAGGAATGGATGCTGTATTTTGTCAAATGCTTTTACTGCATCAATTGAGAGGATCATATTATTTTTCAATTTTTCCTTTTGGACAAAATCTAAGACGCTGAAAGATTTGCGAATGTTGCACCACCCTTGCATCCCAGGGACAATCCCACTTGGTCATGATGGATAATCTTTTTAATGTACTGTTGGATACTATTACCCAGGAACTTGTTGAGGATTTTGTCATCCATATTCATAAGGGAAATTGGTCTGTAATTCTCCTTTTTGATGGGGTCTTTGCCTGGTTGGGGGTCAAGGTAATATTGGCCTCATAGAATGAGTTTGGTAGCTTTCCTTCTGTTTTTGTTTTCTGAAATAGCTTTAGGAGGATAAGTATTATTTCCTCTTTGAATACTTGGTAGAATTCCCCCGGAAAACCATCCGGGCTTGGAGTTTTGTTTTTTGGAAGGTTGTTTATAACTGATGCAATCTCTTCATAATTAATTGGCCTGTTTAAAAAATCAATTTCTTCCTGTTTCAGTCTTGGTAGTTTATAGGTTTCCAGGAAGGCCTCCATCTCTTCCAGATTGCTTAATTTACTGGCATAAAGCTGCTGATAAAAGCTTCTAATAATTCTTCCAATTTCATGGTGTTGAATGTTACCTCTCCTATTTCAATCATAATCTTATTAATTTGGGTCCTTTCTCTATTATTTTGTAAAAGTCTTGCCAGTGGTCTGTCAATTTTATTGATTCTTTCAAAGAACCAGCTTCTAGTTCTGTTTTTCTGCTCTACTGTACTCCTGGTTTCTAATTCATTGATTTCTGCTCTAATCTTGGTCAACTGCTTCCTTGTGAGTGGGTTAGGCCTGTCCATCTGTTGCTGTTCCAGCTTCTCGAGTTGAGGATATAAAAACTGCATTTTAGATTTTTCTATTCTTTTGAGTGAGGCTTGGATGGCTATGTATTTTCCCCTTAGGACTGCCTTTGCAATATCCCATGGGTTTTGGACCATTGTGTTTTCATTCTCGTTGGTCTCCATAAATTGTTTATTTGATTTTTGATTTCCTGGTTTATCATATCATTCCTGAGCAGGAAGGTTCTTAGTCTCCAAGTGTTTGAGTTTCTTCCAAATTTTTCCTTGTGGTTGAGTTCCAATTTCAGAGCGTTGTGGTCTGAGAATATGCTGGGAATAATTTCAGTCTTTTGGTATCTTTTGAGACCTGTTTTTTGACCCAGAACATGGTCTATTCTTGAGAATATTCCATGGGCATTAGAATAGAATGAGTATTCTTAGGTTCTGGGGTATAGTGCTCTCTATATATCTATGAGGTCCAACTCGTTGAGTATGGCATTCAAAGTTCTTGTTTATTTATTTATTTTTTGCATGGGTGTTCTATTTTTGATAGTGGAGTGTTAAGGTCCCCTACTATTAATGGATTTTTTTCTATTTGTCTCCTTATTGTGGTTTAGATTTGGCTTGTGTATCTTGCTGATCCCCTGGTGGGGGCATATATATTTATAATGGTCATATCCACTTGTTGGATACATCCTTTAAGAATAATATAGTGCCCTTCTGTATCTCTAACTATAGTCTTTAGTTTAAAATCCAATCTGTCTGATATGAGAATTGCTACCCCAGCTTTCTTTTGAGGTCCATTGGCATGAAAGATGGTATTCCATCCCTTTACTTTCAGTCTGAGTGTATTTTTAGGTTCAAAATGAGTCTCTTGTAGACAGCAAATGGATGGGTCATGTCTTTTTATCCAATCTCCAACCCTGTGGCGTTTTATGGGAGCATTTAGGCCATNATTTACATTGAGACTGATTATTGAGAGATATGATATTAATGATGCCATGTTGCCAGTAAAGTCTTTGTTTCTATAGATTGTGACTTTCTGTTCTGTATCACTCTTGGGTACTTTTTACTTTTATGGAACCACCCTTAATATCTCCTGTAGGGCTGGTTTC
>NW_023255365.1:238191-241780 GCF_002007445.2 Ailuropoda melanoleuca
GCCCTCACTTCCAGGGCCTGCGTGTATCTGTCCTTTGTGTTTCTAACACCACCAGCCACCAGCCTCCAGCCACCCCCTGCGCTCCCGGAGCTCCCAGTCTCAGTCTGATTCCAGTGAGCGCACTGGAGCTCTGTTTTTCAGTCTGGTGGCACGCATTCCCTGGTTCACGGTTTCAGTCTGCTTTCTCACGGGTGCCAGTCCACGAGTCTGCCTGCTCCCCCGTGCAAGTGGCTACCACTTCCCGGGGCCCAAATGCAGCGGCTCCCTCCCCCTTCTGTTTATCTTTAGATATCTGCATGTGGTTTCACGGTTCCCCACTTCCTACCTCAATATTCAGCACTGGAGATGTTCATTTGTAGAAATCCAGATGTTTCTTCCTGCATCTCAGGCTGATTCCATGGATGTTCAGGCTGGTCTGGTACCTATCCAACTTGACTCAGGGGACCAGGTGAAAAAGGGGTCCCTTACTCCTCTGCCATCTTAACTCCCTATCTATTAGTATTACTCTTGCTTGTTTTTTGAAAAAGCAAGATGTCCCAGACACATCTTGATTATTTTTACCTCCACATTTGCTGTGTGCTAACTTCCAAAATTCTTAGGGTCATTTAGTTGAGAACAGACTTATGGTCTAGAGTCTTGGTCCTAGCTAGGAGATGTACACTAAATTATTTTGCATGAGAGTTGGTAGTGGGCATGATGTCACTAAATTCTGCTGGAGCCATTTCTATGACATAGCTTTGGCCTGTGACATTAGGGTTCTTGATTCATTCTTAATAGGTAAAACATGCACATGGTACAAAGTGCAAAAAGGTATAGCAATGTGTATAGGGAACTGTATTTATTTCCCCCTGTAATCACTACTGACAAGCATGTAATTCAGTTCTCTTTAGACCTAAGCAGCGTGGCCACCTTCTGGAATGGATGGAGAGACTTTCAAAATCATGTGCTTATATTGATATTTCTTTTCTTAAATTTGAAATCAATTAACTAACATATACAATATTATTAGTTTCAGAGGTAGAGTGTAGTGATTCATGAGTTGCATATAATACCCAGTGCTCATTATATCAAGTGCCTTCCTTATTCAGGTCACCTAGTTACCCCATTCCCCCCATTTCCCCTCCAGCAACCCTCAGTTTGTTTCCTAGAGTTAAGTGTCTCTGATGGTTTGTCTCCTTCCATAATGTCATCTCATTTTAGGTTTCTCTCCCTTCCCTTATGTTCATTTATTTTGTTTCTTAAGTTCCACATATGAGTGAAATCATATGGTATTTTTCTTTCTCTGACTCATTTATTTCACTTAGCAAACTACTATCTAGTTCCATCCACATCATTGCAAATGATAATATTTCATTTTTCCTGGCTAAGTAGTATTCTATTATATATGGATAAATATATATATCCCCTTCTTTATCCATTCATCTGTCGATGGAAATCTGGGCTCTTTGCATATTTTGGCTATTGTGGACATCGCTCTTATAAGTATTAGTGTACAGGTGCCCCTTTGAATCAGTATGCTTGAATTCTTTGGATAAATACCTAGTAATATGATTGCTGGGTTGTATGGTAGCACTATTTTTATTTTTTTAATTTTTTAAAAAAAATTTTATAATAAATTTTATTATGTCAGTCACCATACAGTATATCCTTAGTTTTTGATGTAATGTTCCATGATTCATTATTTGTGCATAACACCCATGGTTCACCTGGGTTCAAATCCAGCTCAGCCACTTAGGCACGAGTACCCAAGGCAGCACAAATCATGCCCTCCTTGATACCCATTACCAGCCTACCTCAGTCCCTCCACCCCCTCCCTTCTGAAGCCCTCAGTTTGTTTCCAAGAGTCCACAGTCTCTCATGGTTTATTACCCTTCTGTTTACCCTCCCTTCATTCTTCCCTTTCTTCTACCATTTTTAAATTTGCGAAGAACCTCCATACTGTTTTATAGAATAGCTGCACCAGTTTCCATTCCCACAAAGAGTGTAAGAGGGTTTTTCTTTCCCTGAATCCTTGCCAACATCTATTCTTTCCTGTCTTGTTCATTTTATCAATTCTTTTTTTTTATGATTTTTTTATTATATTATGTTAATCACCATACAGTGCATCCCCGGGTTCCGATGTAAAGTTCGATGCTTCATTAGTTGCGTATAACACACAGTGTACCATGCAATATGTGCCCTCCTTACTACCCATCACCAGTCTATCCCATTCCCACACCCCCTCCCCTCTGAAATCTTCAGTTTGTTTCTCATAGTCCATAGTCTCTCATGCTCCATTCCCCCTTCTGATTACCCCCTTTTCTTTATCCCTTTCTTCCCCTACCGATCATCCTAGTTCTTATGTTCCATAGATGAGAGAAATCATATGATAATTGTCTTTCTCTGCTTGACTTATTTCACTTAGCATTATCTCCTCCAGTGCCGTCCATGTTGCAGCAAATGTTGAGAATTCGTTCTTTCTGATAGCTGAGTAATATTCCATTGTATATATGGACCACAGCTTCTTAATCCAGTCATCTGTTGAAGGGCATCTCGGCTCCTTCCATGATTTGGCTATTGTGGACAATGCAGCTATGAACATTGGGGTGCATATGGCCCTTCTCTTTACTACGTCTGTATCTTTGGGGTAAACACCCAGTAGTGCAATGGCTGGGTCATAGGGTAGTTCAATTTTTAACTTTTTAAGGGACCTCCACACTGTTTTCCAGAGTGGCTGTACCAACTTGCATTCCCACCAACAATGTAGGAGGGATCCCCTTTCTCCACATCCTCTCCAACAATTGTTGTTTCTTGCCTTGTCTATCTTTGCCATTCTAACTGGCGTAAGGTGGTATCTCAGTGTGGTTTTGATTTGAATTTCCCTGATGACTAATGATTTTGAACATTTTTTCATGTGTTTGTTAGCCATTTGTATGTCTACATTGGAAAAGTGTCTGTTCATATCTTCTGCCCATTTTATGATTTATTTATTTGTTTCTCATGTATTGAGTTTGAGAAGTTCTTTTGTAGATCTTGGATACCAGTCCTTTATCTGTGGTGTCCTTTGCAAATATATTCTCCCATTCCGTGGGCTGTCTCTTAGTTTTTTTGACTGTTTCCTTGGCTGTGCAGAAGCTCTTTATCCTGATAAAGTCCCATAAGTTCATTTTATCTTTTATTTCTCTTGCCTTTGGCGATGTGTCGTGAAAAAGGTTGCTCTGGCCGATGTCATAGAAGTTGTTGCCTATGTTCTCCTCTAGAATTTTGATGGATTCCTGTCTCACATTGAGGTCTTTCATCCATTTGGAGTTTATTTTTGTGTATGGTGTGAGAGAGTGGTCAAGTTTCATTCTTTTGCATGTAGCTGTCCAATTTTCCCAGCACCATTTATTGAAGAGACTGTNAGAGACTGTCTTTTTTCCACCGGAAGTTTTTTCCTGCTTTATCAAAGATTAGTTGCCCAAAGAACCGAGGGTCCATTTCTGGGTTCTCTATTCTGTCTGTATTTGTGCCAGTACCCATTTCTGGGTTCTCTATTCTGTCTGTATTTGTGCCAGTACCATGCTGTCTTTGTGATCACAGCTTTGTAGTACAGCTCGAAATCCGGCAT